>NW_028168013.1:0-163674 GCF_964194135.1 Talpa europaea
GGTGCCCTCCCCTGACGGGGACCCCGGCCCTCCGTCTAGGGCGTCTGCGGGCGCACGGCCCCGCCGCTGGGGCTGTGAGTGCGAGAGGAGGTGCAGGCTTCCCCCGGGAGGAAGGTTGGGGCTTCCGCGAAGGGCAAGGTGGCCCCGTTCCCCCATGGGGGAGGACAATCCGGTACCCCCATGGGTGCAAGGGTGGCCCTAGCCCGTTGGGGGCTGAGGGTCCCCGAACCCCCTCACCAGCGCCCCCTAGAGGCGTCCCTAGGAAGTGCACCTGTGCGCAGCCAGAATCGGGTGGGCGGGGTCAGGCTCCGGCCATGGGCGGGGCCTGGGGCTCATCAAGAGCTGCTGGGCCAGGTGCGGACCCTTCCCCTTTGAGTGGTGCTGCCTTGCCGGGGGCTTTTTGCCGCGCAGGCCTGTGTGCCTGCCGTTTTGGAAGAGGCCGCGGTCGCCGCTCGTCCCTGGCTTCCAGGGGGTGCCCTCCCCTGACGGGGACCCCGGCCCTCCGTCTAGGGCGTCTGCGGGCGCACGGCCCCGCCGCTGGGGCTGTGAGTGCGAGAGGAGGTGCAGGCTTCCCCCGGGAGGAAGGTTGGGGCTTTCGCGAAGGGCAAGGGGGCCCCGTTCCCCCATGGGGGAGGACAATCCGGTACCCCCATGGGTGCAAGGGTGGCCCTAGCCCGTTGGGGGCTGAGGGTCCCCGAACCCCCTCACCAGCGCCCCCTAGCGGCGGCCCTAGGAAGTGCACCTGTGCGCAGCCAGAATCGGGTGGGCGGGGTCAGGCTCCGGCCAGGGGCGGGGCCTGGGGCTCATCAAGAGCTGCTGGGCCAGGTGCGGACCCTTCCCCTTTGAGTGGTGCTGCCTTGCCGGGGGCTTTTTGCCGCGCAGGCCTGTGTGCCTGCCGTTTTGGAAGAGGCCGCGGTCGCCGCTCGTCCCTGGCTTCCAGGGGGTGCCCTCCCCTGACGGGGACCCCGGCCCTCCGTCTAGGGCGTCTGCGGGCGCACGGCCCCGCCGCTGGGGCCGTGAGTGCGAGGGGAGCGTGCAGGCGTGCCCCGGGAGGAAGGTTGGGGCTTCCGCGAAGGGGAAGGGGGCCCCGTTCCCCCATGGCGCAGGACAACCCGTACCCCCATGGGTGCAGGGGTGGCCGCAGCCCGTTGGGGGCTGAGGGTCCCCGAACCCCCTCACCAGCGCCCCCTAGCGGCGGCCCTAGTAAGTGCACCTGTGCGCAGCCAGAGTCGGGTGGGCGGGTCAGGCTCCGGCCAGGGGCGGGGCCTGGGGCTCATCAAGAGCTGCTGGGCCAGGTGCGTACCCTTCCCCTTTGAGTGGTGCTGCCTTGCCGGGGGCTTTTTGCCGCGCAGGCCTGTGTGCCTGCCGTTTTGGAAGAGGCCGCGGTCGCCGCTCGTCCCTGGCTTCCAGGGGGTGCCCTCCCCTGACGGGGACCCCGGCCCTCCGTCTAGGGCGTCTGCGGGCGCACGGCCCCGCCGCTGGGGCTGTGAGTGCGAGGGGAGGGTGCAGGCGTGCCCCGGGAGGAAGGTTGGGGCTTCCGCGTAGGGGAAGGGGGCCCCGTTCCCCACATGGTGGAGACAATCCCGTACCCCCATGGGTGCAAGGGTGGCCCTAGCCCGTTGGGGGCTGAGGGTCCCCGAACCCCCTCACCATCGCCCCCTAGCGTCGGCCCTATGAAGTGCACCTGTGCGCAGCCAGAGTCGGGTGGGCGGGGTCAGGCTCCGGCCAGGGGCGGGGCCTGGGGCTCATCAAGAGCTGCTGGGCCAGGTGCGGACCCTTCCCCTTTGAGTGGTGCTGCCTTGCCGGGGGCTTTTTGCCGCGCAGGCCTGTGTGCCTGCCGTTTTGGAAGAGGCCGCGGTCGCCGCTCGTCCCTGGCTTCCAGGGGGTGCCCTCCCCTGACGGGGACCCCGGCCCTCCGTCTAGGGCGTCTGCGGGCGCACGGCCCCGCCGCTGGGGCCGTGAGTGCGAGAGGAGGTGCAGGCTTCCCCCGGGAGGAAGGTTGGGGCTTCCGCGAAGGGCAAGGGGGCCCCGTTCCCCCATGGGGGAGGACAATCCCTAACCCCCATGGGTGCAAGGGTGGCCCTAGCCCGTTGGGGGCTGAGGGTCCCCGAACCCCCTCACCAGCGCCCCCTAGCGGCGTCCCTAGGAAGTGCACCTGTGCGCAGCCAGAATCGGGTGGGCGGGGTCAGGCTCCGGCCAGGGGCGGGGCCTGGGGCTCATCAAGAGCTGCTGGGCCAGGTGCGGACCCTTCCCCTTTGAGTGGTGCTGCCTTGCCGGGGGCTTTTTGCCGCGCAGGCCTGTGTGCCTGCCGTTTTGGAAGAGGCCGCGGTCGCCGCTCGTCCCTGGCTTCCAGGGGGTGCCCTCCCCTGACGGGGACCCCGGCCCTCCGTCTAGGGCGTCTGCGGGCGCACGGCCCCGCCGCTGGGGCTGTGAGTGCGAGGGGAGGGTGCAGGCGTGCCCCGGGAGGAAGGTTGGGGCTTTCGCGAAGGGCAAGGGGGCCCCGTTCCCCCATGGGGGAGGACAATCCGGTACCCCCATGGGTGCAAGGGTGGCCCTAGCCCGTTGGGGGCTGAGGGTCCCCGAACCCCCTCACCAGCGCCCCCTAGCGGCGTCCCTAGGAAGTGCACCTGTGCGCAGCCAGAATCGGGTGGGCGGGGTCAGGCTCCGGCCAGGGGCGGGGCCTGGGGCTCATCAAGAGCTGCTGGGCCAGGTGCAGACCCTTCCCCTTTGAGTGGTGCTGCCTTGCCGGGGGCTTTTTGCCGCGCAGGCCTGTGTGCCTGCCGTTTTGGAAGAGGCCGCGGTCGCCGCTCGTCCCTGGCTTCCAGGGGGTGCCCTCCCCTGACGGGGACCCCGGCCCTCCGTCTAGGGCGTCTGCGGGCGCACGGCCCCGCCGCTGGGGCCGTGAGTGCGAGGGGAGGGTGCAGGCGTGCCCCGGGAGGAAGGTTGGGGCTTCCGCGAAGGGGAAGGGGGCCCCGTTCCCCCATGGCGGAGGACAACCCGTACCTCCATGGGTGCAGGGGTGGCCGCAGCCCGTTGGGGGCTGAGGGTCCCCGAACCCCCTCACCAGCGCCCCCTAGCGGCGGCCCTAGGAAGTGCACCTGTGCGCAGCCAGAGTCGGGTTGGCGGGGTCAGGCTCCGGCCAGGGGCGGGGCCTGGGGCTCATCAAGAGCTGCTGGGCCAGGTGCGGACCCTTCCCCTTTGAGTGGTGCTGCCTTGCCGGGGGCTTTTTGCCGCGCAGGCCTGTGTGCCTGCCGTTTTGGAAGAGGCCGCGGTCGCCGCTCGTCCCTGGCTTCCAGGGGGTGCCCTCCCCTGACGGGGACCCCGGCCCTCCTTCTAGGGCGTCTGCGGGCGCACGGCCCCGCCGCTGGGGCCGTGAGTGCGAGTGGAGGGTGCAGGCGTGCCCCGGGAAGAAGGTTGGGGCTTCCGCGAAGGGGAAGAGGGCCCCGTTCCCCACATGGCGGAGACAATCCCGTACCCCCATGGGTGCAGGGGTGGCCCCAGCCCGGTGGGGGCTGAGTGTCCCCGAACCCCCTCACCAGCGCCCCCTAGCGGCGGCCCTTGGAAGTGCACCTGTGCGCAGCCAGAGTCGGGTGGGCGGGGTCAGGCTCCGGCCATGGGCGGGGCCTGGGGCTCATCAAGAGCTGCTGGGCCAGGTGCGGACCCTTCCCCTTTGAGTGGTGCTGCCTTGCCGGGGGCTTTTTGCCGCGCAGGCCTGTGTGCCTGCCGTTTTGGAGGAGGCCGAGGTCGCCGCTCGTCCCTGGCTTCCAGGGGGTGCCCTCCCCTGACGGGGACCCCGGCCCTCCGTCTAGGGCGTCTGCGGGCGCACGGCCTCGCCGCTGGGGCCGTGAGTGCGAGGGGAGGGTGCAGGCGTGCCCCGGGAGGAAGTTTGGGGCTTCCGCGAAGGGCAAGGGGGCCCCGTTCCCCCATGGGGGAGGACAATCCGGTACCCCCATGGGTGCAGGGGTGGCCGCAGCCCGTTGGGGGCTGAGGGTCCCCGAACCCCCTCACCAGCGCCCCCTAGCGGCGGCCCTAGGAAGTGCACCTGTGCGCAGCCAGAGTCGGGTGGGCGGGGTCAGGCTCCGGCCAGGGGCGGGGCCTGGGGCTCATCAAGAGCTGCTGGGCCAGGTGCGGATCCTTCCCCTTTGAGTGGTGCTGCCTTGCCGGGGGCTTTTTGCCTCGCAGGCCTGTGTGCCTGCGGTTTTGGAAGAGGCCGCGGTCGCCGCTCGTCCCTGGCTTCCAGGGGGTGCCCTCCCCTGACGGGGACCCCGGCCCTCCGTCTAGGGCGTCTGCGGGCGCACGGCCCCGCCGCTGGGGCCGTGAGTGCGAGGGGAGGGTGCAGGCGTGCCCCGGGAGGAAGGTTGGGGCTTTCGCGAAGGGCAAGGGGGCCCCGTTCCCCCATGGGGGAGGACAATCCGGTACCCCCATGGGTGCAAGGGTGGCCCTAGCCCGTTGGGGGCTGAGGGTCCCCGAACCCCCTCACCAGCGCCCCCTAGCGGCGTCCCTAGGAAGTGCACCTGTGCGCAGCCAGAGTCGGGTGGGCGGGGTCAGGCTCCGGCCAGGGGCGGGGCCTGGGGCTCATCAAGAGCTGCTGGGCCAGGTGCGGACCCTTCCCCTTTGAGTGGTGCTGCCTTGCCGGGGGCTTTTTGCCGCGCAGGCCTGTGTGCCTGCCGTTTTGGAAGAGGCCGCGGTCGCCGCTCGTCCCTGGCTTCCAGGGGGTGCCCTCCCCTGACGGGGACCCCGGCCCTCCGTCTAGGGCGTCTGCGGGCGCACGGCCCCTCCGCTGGGGCTGTGAGTGCGAGGGGAGGGTGCAGGCGTGCCCCGGGAGGAAGGTTGGGGCTTCCGCGTAGGGGAAGGGGGCCCCGTTCCCCACATGATGGAGACAATCCCCTACCCCCATGGGTGCAAGGGCGGCCCTAGCCCGTTGGGGCTGAGGGTCCCCGAACCCCCTCACCAGCGCCCCCTAGCGGCGTCCCTAGGAAGTGCACCTGTGCGCAGCCAGAATCGGGTGGGCGGGGTCAGGCTCCGGCCAGGGGCGGGGCCTGGGGCTCATCAAGAGCTGCTGGGCCAGGTGCGGACCCTTCCCCTTTGAGTGGTGCTGCCTTGCCGGGGGCTTTTTGCCGCGCAGGCCTGTGTGCCTGCGGTTTTGGAAGAGGCCGCGGTCGCCGCTCGTCCCTGGCTTCCAGGGGGTGCCCTCCCCTGACGGGGACCCCGGCCCTCCGTCTAGGGCGTCTGCGGGCGCACGGCCCCGCCGCTGGGGCCGTGAGTGCGAGGGGAGGGTGCAGGCGTGCCCCGGGAGGAAGGTTGGGGCTTCCGCGAAGGGGAAGGGGGCCCCGTTCCCCCATGGGGGAGGACAACCCGTACCCCCATGGGTGCAGGGGTGGCCGCAGCCCGTTGGGGGCTGAGGGTCCCCGAACCCCCTCACCAGCGCCCCCTAGCGGCGGCCCTAGGAAGTGCACCTGTGCGCAGCCAGAGTCGGGTGGGCGGGGTCAGGCTCCGGCCAGGGGCGGGGCCTGGGGCTCATCAAGAGCTGCTGGGCCAGGTGCGGACCCTTCCCCTTTGAGTGGTGCTGCCTTGCCGGGGGCTTTTTGCCGCGCAGGCCTGTGTGCCTGCCGTTTTGGAAGAGGCCGCGGTCGCCGCTCGTCCCTGGCTTCCAGGGGGTGCCCTCCCCTGACGGGGACCCCGGCCCTCCTTCTAGGGCGTCTGCGGGCGCACGGCCCCGCCGCTGGGGCCGTGAGTGCGAGTGGAGGGTGCAGGCGTGCCCCGGGAGGAAGGTTGGGGCTTCCGCGAAGGGGAAGAGGGCCCCGTTCCCCACATGGCGGAGACAATCCCGTACCCCCATGGGTGCAGGGGTGGCCCCAGCCCGGTGGGGGCTGAGTGTCCCCGAACCCCCTCACCAGCGCCCCCTAGCGGCGGCCCTTGGAAGTGCACCTGTGCGCAGCCAGAGTCGGGTGGGCGGGGTCAGGCTCCGGCCATGGGCGGGGCCTGGGGCTCATCAAGAGCTGCTGGGCCAGGTGCGGACCCTTCCCCTTTGAGTGGTGCTGCCTTGCCGGGGGCTTTTTGCCGCGCAGGCCTGTGTGCCTGCCGTTTTGGAAGAGGCCGCGGTCGCCGCTCGTCCCTGGCTTCCAGGGGGTGCCCTCCCCTGACGGGGACCCCGGCCCTCCGTCTAGGGCGTCTGCGGGCGCACGGCCTCGCCGCTGGGGCCGTGAGTGCGAGGGGAGGGTGCAGGCGTGCCCCGGGAGGAAGTTTGGGGCTTCCGCGAAGGGCAAGGGGGCCCCGTTCCCCCATGGGGGAGGACAATCCGGTACCCCAATGGGTGCAGGGGTGGCCGCAGCCCGTTGGGGGCTGAGGGTCCCCGAACCCCCTCACCAGCGCCCCCTAGCGGCGGCCCTAGGAAGTGCACCTGTGCGCAGCCAGAGGCGGGTGGGCGGGGTCAGGCTCCGGCCAGGGGCGGGGCCTGGGGCTCATCAAGAGCTGCTGGGCCAGGTGCGGACCCTTCCCCTTTGAGTGGTGCTGCCTTGCCGGGGGCTTTTTGCCGCGCAGGCCTGTGTGCCTGCCGTTTTGGAAGAGGCCGCGGTCGCCGCTCGTCCCTGGCTTCCAGGGGGTGCCCTCCCCTGACGGGGACCCCGGCCCTCCGTCTAGGGCGTCTGCGGGCGCACGGCCCCGCGGCTGGGTCCGTGAGTGCGAGGGGAGGGTGCAGGCGTGCCCCGGGAGGAAGGTTGGGGCTTTCGCGAAGGGCAAGGGGGCCCCGTTCCCCCATGGGGGAGAACAATCCGGTACCCCCATGTGTGCAAGGGTGGCCCTAGCCCGTTGGGGGCTGAGGGTCCCCGAACCCCTCACCAGCGCCCCCTAGCGGCGTCCCTAGGAAGTGCACCTGTGCGCAGCCAGAATCGGGTGGGCGGGGTCAGGCTCCGGCCAGGGGCGGGGCCTGGGGCTCATCAAGAGCTGCTGGGCCAGGTGCGGACCCTTCTCCTTTGAGTGGTGCTGCCTTGCCGGGGGCTTTTTGCCGCGCAGGCCTGTGTGCCTGCCGTTTTGGAAGAGGCCGCGGTCGCCGCTCGTCCCTGGCTTCCAGGGGGTGCCCTCCCCTGACGGGGACCCCGGCCCTCCGTCTAGGGCGTCTGCGGGCGCACGGCCCCGCCGCGGGGCCGTGAGTGCGAGGCGAGGGTGCAGGCGTGCCCCGGGAGGAAGGTTGGGGCTTCCGCGAAGGGGAAGGGGGCCCCGTTCCCCCATGGCGGAGGACAACCCGTACCCCCATGGGTGCAGGGGTGGCCGCAGCCCGTTGGGGGCTGAGGGTCCACGAACCCCCTCACCAGCGCCCCCTAGCGGCGGCCCTAGGAAGTGCACCTGTGCGCAGCCAGAGTCGGGTGGGCGGGGTCAGGCTCCGGCCATGGGCGGGGCCTGGGGCTCATCAAGAGCTGCTGGGCCAGGTGCGGACCCTTCCCCTTTGAGTGGTGCTGCCTTGCCGGGGGCTTTTTGCCGCGCAGGCCTGTGTGCCTGCCGTTTTGGAAGAGGCCGCGGTCGCCGCTCGTCCCTGGCTTCCAGGGGGTGCCCTCCCCTGACGGGGACCCCGGCCCTCCGTCTAGGGCGTCTGCGGGCGCACGGCCTCGCCGCTGGGGCCGTGAGTGCGAGGGGAGGGTGCAGGCGTGCCCCGGAAGGAAGTTTGGGGCTTCCGCGAAGGGCAAGGGGGCCCCGTTCCCCCATGGGGGAGGACAATCCGGTACCCCAATGGGTGCAGGGGTGGCCGCAGCCCGTTGGGGGCTGAGGGTCCCCGAACCCCCTCACCAGCGCCCCCTAGCGGCGGCCCTAGGAAGTGCACCTGTGCGCAGCCAGAGTCGGGTGGGCGGGGTCAGGCTCCGGCCAGGGGCGGGGCCTGGGGCTCATCAAGAGCTGCTGGGCCAGGTGCGGACCCTTCCCCTTTGAGTGGTGCTGCCTTGCCGGGGGCTTTTTGCCGCGCAGGCCTGTGTGCCTGCCATTTTGGAAGAGGCCGCGGTCGCCGCTCGTCCCTGGCTTCCAGGGGGTGCCCTCCCCTGACGGGGACCCCGGCCCTCCGTCTAGGGCGTCTGCGGGCGCACGGCCCCGCGGGTGGGTCCGTGAGTGCGAGGGGAGGGTGCAGGCGTGCCCCGGGAGGAAGGTTGGGGCTTTCGCGAAGGGCAAGGGGGCCCCGTTCCCCCATGGGGGAGAACAATCCGGTACCCCCATGGGTGCAAGGGTGGCCCTAGCCCGTTGGGGGCTGAGGGTCCCCGAACCCCTCACCAGCGCCCCCTAGCGGCGTCCCTAGGAAGTGCACCTGTGCGCAGCCAGAATCGGGTGGGCGGGGTCAGGCTCCGGCCAGGGGCGGGGCCTGGGGCTCATCAAGAGCTGCTGGGCCAGGTGCGGACCCTTCTCCTTTGAGTGGTGCTGCCTTGCCGGGGGCTTTTTGCCGCGCAGGCCTGTGTGCCTGCCGTTTTGGAAGAGGCCGCGGTCGCCGCTCGTCCCTGGCTTCCAGGGGGTGCCCTCCCCTGACGGGGACCCCGGCCCTCCGTCTAGGGCGTCTGCGGGCGCACGGCCCCGCCGCTGGGGCCGTGAGTGCGAGGGGAGCGTGCAGGCGTGCCCCGGGAGGAAGGTTGGGGCTTCCGCGAAGGGGAAGGGGGCCCCGTTCCCCCATGGCGGAGGACAACCCGTACCCCCATGGGTGCAGGGGTGGCCGCAGCCCGTTGGGGGCTGAGGGTCCCCGAACCCCCTCACCAGCGCCCCCTAGCGGCGGCCGTAGGAAGTGCACCTGTGCGCAGCCAGAGTCGGGTGGGCGGGGTCAGGCTCCGGCCAGGGGCGGGGCCTGGGGCTCATCAAGAGCTGCTGGGCCAGGTGCGGACCCTTCCCCTTTGAGTGGTGCTGCCTTGCCGGGGGCTTTTTGCCGCGCAGGCCTGTGTGCCTGCCGTTTTGGAAGAGGCCGCGGTCGCCGCTCGTCCCTGGCTTCCAGGGGGTGCCCTCCCCTGACGGGGACCCCGGCCCTCCGTCTAGGGCGTCTGCGGGCGCACGGCCTCGCCGCTGGGGCCGTGAGTGCGAGGGGAGGGTGCAGGCGTGCCCCGGGAGGAAGTTTGTGGCTTCCGCGAAGGGCAAGGGGGCCCCGTTCCCCCATGGGGGAGGACAATCCGGTACCCCCATGGGTGCAGGGGTGGCCGCAGCCCGTTGGGGGCTGAGGGTCCCCGAACCCCCTCACCAGCGCCCCCTAGCGGCGGCCCTAGGAAGTGCACCTGTGCACAGCCAGAGTCGGGTGGGCGGGGTCAGGCTCCGGCCAGGGGCGGGGCCTGGGGCTCATCAAGAGCTGCTGGGCCAGGTGCGGACCCTTCCCCTTTGAGTGGTGCTGCCTTGCCGGGGGCTTTTTGCCGCGCAGGCCTGTGTGCCTGCCGTTTTGGAAGAGGCCGCGGTCGCCGCTCGTCCCTGGCTTCCAGGGGGTGCCCTCTCCTGACGGGGACCCCGGCCCTCCGTCTAGGGCGTCTGCGGGCGCACGGCCCCGCCGCTGGGGCTGTGAGTGCGAGGGGAGGGTGCAGGCGTGCCCCGGGAGGAAGGTTGGGGCTTTCGCGAAGGGAAAGGGGGCCCCGTTCCCCCATGGGGGAGGACAATCCGGTACCCCCATGGGTGCAAGGGTGGCCCTAGCCCGTTGGGGGCTGAGGGTCCCCGAACCCCCTCACCAGCGCCCCCTAGCGGCGTCCCTAGGAAGTGCACCTGTGCGCAGCCAGAGTCGGGTGGGCGGGGTCAGGCTCCGGCCAGGGGCGGGGCCTGGGGCTCATCAAGAGCTGCTGGGCCAGGTGCGGACCCTTCCCCTTTGAGTGGTGCTGCCTTGCCGGGGGCTTTTTGCCGCGCAGGCCTGTTTGCCTGCCGTTTTGGAAGAGGCCGCGTTCGCCGCTCGTCCCTGGCTTCCAGGGGGTGCCCTCCCCTGACGGGGACCCCGGCCCTCCGTCTAGGGCGTCTGCGGGCGCACGGCCCCGCCGCTGGGGCCGTGAGTGCGAGGGGAGGGTGCAGGCGTGCCCCGGGAGGAAGGTTGGGGCTTCCGTGAAGGGGAAGGGGGCCCCGTTTCCCCATGGCGGAGGACAACCCATACCCCCATGGGTGCAGGGGTGGCCGCAGCCCGTTGGGGGCTGAGGGTCCCCGAACCCCCTCACCAGCGCCCCCTAGCGGCGGCCCTAGGAAGTGCACCTGTGCGCAGCCAGAGTCGGGTGGGCTGGGTCAGGCTCCGGCCAGGGGCGGGGCCTGGGGCTCATCAAGAGCTGCTGGGCCAGGTGCGGACCCTTCCCCTTTGAGTGGTGCTGCCTTGCCGGGGGCTTTTTGCCGCGCAGGCCTGTGTGCCTGCGGTTTTGGAAGAGGCCGCGGTCGCCGCTCGTCCCTGGCTTCCAGGGGGTGCCCTCCCCTGACGGGGACCCCGGCCCTCCGTCTAGGGCGTCTGCGGGCGCACGGCCTCGCCGCTGGGGCCGTGAGTGCGAGGGGAAGGTGCAGGCGTGCCCCGGGAGGAAGTTTGGGGCTTCCGCGAAGGGCAAGGGGGCCCCGTTCCCCCATGGGGGAGGACAATCCGGTACCCCCATGGGTGCAGGGGTGGCCGCAGCCCGTTGGGGGCTGAGGGTCCCCGAACCCCCTCACCAGCGCCCCCTAGCGGCGGCCCTAGGAAGTGCACCTGTGCGCAGCCAGAGTCGGGTGGGCGGGGTCAGGCTCCGGCCAGGGGCGGGGCCTGGGGCTCATCAAGAGCGGCTGGGCCAGGTGCGGACCCTTCCCCTTTGAGTGGTGCTGCCTTGCCGGGGGCTTTTTGCCGCGCAGGCCTGTGTGCCTGCGGTTTTGGAAGAGGCCGCGGTCGCCGCTCGTCCCTGGATTCCAGGGGCTGCCCTCCCCTGACGGGGACCCCGGCCCTCCGTCTAGGGCGTCTGCGGGCGCACGGCCCCGCCGCTGGGGCCGTGAGTGCGAGGGGAGCGTGCAGGCGTGCCCCGGGAGGAAGGTTGGGGATTCCGCGAAGGGGAAGGGGGCCCCGTTCCCCCATGGCGGAGGACAACCCGTACCCCCATGGGTGCAGGGGTGGCCGCAGCCCGTTGGGGGCTGAGGGTCCCCGAACCCCCTCACCAGCGCCCCCTAGCGGCGGCCCTAGGAAGTGCACCTGTGCGCAGCCAGAGTCGGGTGGGCGGGGTCAGGCTCCGGCCAGGGGCGGGGCCTGGGGCTCATCAAGAGCTGCTGGGCCAGGTGCGGACCCTTCCCCTTTGAGTGGTGCTGCCTTGCCGGGGGCTTTTTGCCGCGCAGGCCTGTGTGCCTGCCGTTTTGGAAGAGGCCGCGGTCGCCGCTCGTCCCTGGCTTCCAGGGGGTGCCCTCCCCTGACGGGGACCCCGGCCCTCCGTCTAGGGCGTCTGCGGGCGCACGGCCCCGCCGCTGGGGCTGTGAGTGCGAGGGGAGGGTGCAGGCGTGCCCCGGGAGGAAGGTTGGGGCTTCCGCGTAGGGGAAAGGGGCCCCGTTCCCCACATGGTGGAGACAATCCCGTACCCCCATGGGTGCAAGGGTGGCCCTAGCCCGTTGGGGGCTGAGGGTACCCGAACCCCCTCACCAGCGCCCCCTAGCGGCGGCCCTAGGAAGTGCACCTGTGCGCAGCCAGAGTCGGGTGGGCGGGGTCAGGCTCCGGCCAGGGGCGGGGCCTGGGGCTCATCAAGAGCTGCTGGGCCAGGTGCGGACCCTTCCCCTTTGAGTGGTGCTGCCTTGCCGGGGGCTTTTTGCCGCGCAGGCCTGTGTGCCTGCCGTTTTGGAAGAGGCCGCGGTCGCCGCTCGTCCCTGGCTTCCAGGGGGTGCCCTCCCCTGACGGGGACCCCGGCCCTCCGTCTAGGGCGTCTGCGGGCGCACGGCCCCGCCGGTGGGGCCGTGAGTGCGAGAGGAGGTGCAGGCTTCCCCCGGGAGGAAGGTTGGGGCTTCCGCGAAGGGCAAGGGGGCCCCGTTCCCCCATGGGGGAGGACAATCCCTAACCCCCATGGGTGCAAGGGTGGCCCTAGCCCATTGGGGGCTGAGGGTCCCCGAACCCCCTCACCAGCGCCCCCTAGCGGCGTCCCTAGGAAGTGCACCTGTGCGCAGCCAGAATCGGGTGGGCGGGGTCAGGCTCCGGCCAGGGGCGGGGCCTGGGGCTCATCAAGAGCTGCTGGGCCAGGTGCGGACCCTTCCCCTTTGAGTGGTGCTGCCTTGCCGGGGGCTTTTTGCCGCGCAGGCCTGTGTGCCTGCCGTTTTGGAAGAGGCCGCGGTCGCCGCTCGTCCCTGGCTTCCAGGGGGTGCCCTCCCCTGACGGGGACCCCGGCCCTCCGTCTAGGGCGTCTGCGGGCGCACGGCCCCGCCGCTGGGGCTGTGAGTGCGAGGGGAGGGTGCAGGCGTGCCCCGGGAGGAAGGTTGGGGCTTTCGCGAAGGGCAAGGGGGCCCCGTTCCCCCATGAGGGAGGACAATCCGGTACCCCCATGGGTGCAAGGGTGGCCCTAGCCCGTTGGGGGCTGAGGGTCCCCGAACCCCCTCACCAGCGCCCCCTAGCGGCGTCCCTAGGAAGTGCACCTGTGCGCAGCCAGAGTCGGGTGGGCGGGGTCAGGCTCCGGCCAGGGGCGGGGCCTGGAGCTCATCAAGAGCTGCTGGGCCAGGTGCGGACCCTTCCCCTTTGAGTGGTGCTGCCTTGCCGGGGGCTTTTTGCCGCGCAGGCCTGTTTGCCTGCCGTTTTGGAAGAGGCCGCGGTCGCCGCTCGTCCCTGGCTTCCAGGGGGTGCCCTCCCCTGACGGGGACCCCGGCCCTCCGTCTAGGGCGTCTGCGGGCGCACGGCCCCGCCGCTGGGGCCGTGAGTGCGAGGGGAGGGTGCAGGCGTGCCCCGGGAGGAAGGTTGGGGCTTCCGTGAAGGGGAAGGGGGCCCTGTTCCCCCATGGCGGAGGACAACCCATACCCCCATGGGTGCAGGGGTGGCCCCAGCCCGGTGGGGGCTGAGTGTCCCCGAACCCCTCACCAGCGCCGCCTAGCGGCGGCCCTTGGAAGTGCACCTGTGCGCAGCCAGAGTCGGGTGGGCGGGGTCAGGCTCCGGCCATGGGCGGGGCCTGGGGCTCATCAAGAGCTGCTGGGCCAGGTGCGGACCCTTTCCCTTTGAGTGGTGCTGCCTTGCCGGGGGCTTTTTGCCGCGCAGGCCTGTGTGCCTGCCGTTTTGGAAGAGGCCGCGGTCGCCGCTCTTCCCTGGCTTCCAGGGGGTGCCCTCCCCTGACGGGGACCCCGGCCCTCCGTCTAGGGCGTCTGCGGGCGCACGGCCTCGCCGCTGGGGCCGTGAGTGCGAGGGGAGTGTGCAGGCGTGCCTCGGGAGGAAGTTTGGGGCTTCCGCGAAGGGCAAGGGGGCCCCGTTCCCCCATGGGGGAGGACAATCCGGTACCCCCATGGGTGCAGGGGTGGCCGCAGCCCGTTGGGGGCTGAGGGTCCCCGAACCCCCTCACCAGCGCCCCCTAGCGGCGGCCCTAGGAAGTGCACCTGTGCGCAGCCAGAGTCGGGTGGGCGGGGTCAGGCTCCGGCCAGGGGCGGGGCCTGGGGCTCATCAAGAGCTGCTGGGCCAGGTGCGGACCCTTCCCCTTTGAGTGGTGCTGCCTTGCCGGGGGCTTTTTGCCGCGCAGGCCTGTGTGCCTGCCGTTTTGGAAGAGGCCGCGGTCGCCGCTCGTCCCTGGCTTCCAGGGGGTGCCCTCCCCTGACGGGGACCCCGGCCCTCCGTCTAGGGCGTCTGCGGGCGCATGGCCCCGCCGCTGGGGCCGTGAGTGCGAGAGGAGGTGCAGGCTTCCCCCGGGAGGAAGGTTGGGGCTTCCGCGAAGGGCAAGGGGGCCCCGTTCCCCCATGGGGGAGGACAATCCCTAACCCCCATGGGTGCAAGGGTGGCCCTAGCCCGTTGGGGGCTGAGGGTCCCCGAACCCCCTCACCAGCGCCCCCTAGCGGCGTCCCTAGGAAGTGCACCTGTGCGCAGCCAGAATCGGGTGGGCGGGGTCAGGCTCCGGCCAGGGGCGGGGCCTGGGGCTCATCAAGAGCTGCTGGGCCAGGTGCGGACCCTTCCCCTTTGAGTGGTGCTGCCTTGCCGGGGTCTTTTTGCCGCGCAGGCCTGTGTGCCTGCCGTTTTGGAAGAGGCCGCGGTCGCCGTTCGTCCCTGGCTTCCAGGGGGTGCCCTCCCCTGACGGGGACCCCGGCCCTCCGTCTAGGGCGTCTGCGGACGCACGGCCCCGCCGCTGGGGCTGTGAGTGCGAGGGGAGGGTGCAGGCGTGCCCCGGGAGGAAGGTTGGGGCTTTCGCGAAGGGCAAGGGGGCCCCGTTCCCCCATGGGGGAGGACAATCCGGTACCCCCATGGGTGCAAGGGTGGCCGTAGCCCGTTGGGGGCTGAGGGTCCCCGAACCCCCTCACCAGCGCCCCCTAGCGGCGTCCCTAGGAAGTGCACCTGTGCGCAGCCAGAGTCGGGTGGGCGGGGTCAGGCTCCGGCCAGGGGCGGGGCCTGGGGCTCATCAAGAGCTGCTGGGCCAGGTGCGGACCCTTCCCCTTTGAGTGGTGCTGCCTTGCCGGGGGCTTTTTGCCGCGCAGGCCTGTGTGCCTGCCGTTTTGGAAGAGGCCGCGGTCGCCGCTCGTCCCTGGCTTCCAGGGGGTGCCCTCCCCTGACGGGGACCCCGGCCCTCCGTCTAGGGCGTCTGCGGGCGCACGGCCCCGCCGCTGGGGCCGTGAGTGCGAGGGGAGGGTGCAGGCGTGCCCCGGGAGGAAGGTTGGGGCTTCCGTGAATGGGAAGGGGGCCCCGTTCCCCCATGGCGGAGGACAACCCGTACCCCCATGGGTGCAGGGGTGGCCGCAGCCCGTTGGGGGCTGAGGGTCCCCGAACCCCCTCACCAGCGCCCCCTAGCGGCGGCCCTAGGAAGTGCACCTGTGCGCAGCCAGAGTCGGGTGGGCGGTGTAAGGCTCCGGCCAGGGGCGGGGCCTGGGGCTCATCAAGAGCTGCTGGGCCAGGTGCGGACCCTTCCCCTTTGAGTGGTGCTGCCTTGCCGGGGGCTTTTTGCCGCGCAGGCCTGTGTGCCTGCCGTTTTGGAAGAGGCCGCGGTCGCCGCTCGTCCCTGGCTTCCAGGGGGTGCCCTCCCCTGACGGGGACCCCGGCCCTCCTTCTAGGGCGTCTGCGGGCGCACGGCCCCGCCGCTGGGGCCGTGAGTGGGAGTGGAGGGTGCAGGCGTGCCCCGGGAGGAAGGTTGGGGCTTCCGCGAAGGGGAAGAGGGCCCCGTTCCCCACATGGCGGAGACAATCCCGTACCCCCTGGGTGCAGGGGTGGCCCCAGCCCGGTGGGGGCTGAGTGTCCCCGAACCCCTCACCAGCGCCCCCTAGCGGCGGCCCTTGGAAGTGCACCTGTGCGCAGCCAGTGTCGGGTGGGCGGGGTCAGGCTCCGGCCATGGGCGGGGCCTGGGGCTCATCAAGAGCTGCTGGGCCAGGTGCGGACCCTTCCCCTTTGAGTGGTGCTGCCTTGCCGGGGGCTTTTTGCCGCGCAGGCCTGTTTGCCTGCCGTTTTGGAAGAGGCCGCGGTCGCCGCTCGTCCCTGGCTTCCAGGGGGTGCCCTCCCCTGACGGGGACCCCGGCCCTCCGTCTAGGGCGTCTGCGGGCGCACGGCCCCGCCGCTGGGGCCGTGAGTGCGAGGGGAGGGTGCAGGCGTGCCCCGGGAGGAAGGTTGGGGCTTCCGTGAAGGGGAAGGGGGCCCCGTTCCCCCATGGCGGAGGACAACCCATACCCCCATGGGTGCAGGGGTGGCCGCAGCCCGTTGGGGGCTGAGGGTCCCCGAACCCCCTCACCAGCGCCCCCTAGCGGCGGCCCTAGGAAGTGCACCTGTGCGCAGCCAGAGTCGGGTGGGCTGGGTCAGGCTCCGGCCAGGGGCGGGGCCTGGGGCTCATCAAGAGCTGCTGGGCCAGGTGCGGACCCTTCCCCTTTGAGTGGTGCTGCCTTGCCGGGGGCTTTTTGCCGCGCAGGCCTGTGTGCCTGCCGTTTTGGAAGAGGCCGCGGTCGCCGTTCGTCCCTGGCTTCCAGGGGGTGCCCTCCCCTGACGGGGACCCCGGCCCTCCGTCTAGGGCGTCTGCGGGCGCACGGCCCCGCCGCTGGGGCCGTGAGTGCGAGGGGAGGGTGCAGGCGTGCCCCGGGAGGAAGTTTGGGGCTTCCGCGAAGGGCAAGGGTGCCCCGTTCCCCCATGGGGGAGGACAATCCGGTACCCCCATGGGTGCAGGGGTGGCCGCAGCCCGTTGGGGGCTGAGGGTCCCCGAACCCCCTCACCAGCGCCCCCTAGCGGCGGCCCTAGGAAGTGCACCTGTGCGCAGCCAGAGTCGGGTGGGCGGGGTCAGGCTCCGGCCAGGGGCGGGACCTGGGGCTCATCAAGAGCTGCTGGGCCAGGTGCGGACCCTTCCCCTTTGAGTGGTGCTGCCTTGCCGGGGGCTTTTTGCCGCGCAGGCCTGTGTGCCTGCGGTTTTGGAAGAGGCCGCGGTCGCCGCTCGTCGCTGGCTTCCAGGGGCTGCCCTCCCCTGACGGGGACCCCGGCCCTCCGTCTAGGGCGTCTGCGGGCGCACGGCCCCGCCGCTGGGGCCGTGAGTGCGAGGGGAGCGTGCAGGCGTGCCCCGGGAGGAAGGTTGGGGATTCCGCGAAGGGGAAGGGGGCCCCGTTCCCCCATGGCGGAGGACAACCCGTACCCCCATGGGTGCAGGGGTGGCCGCAGCCCGTTGGGGGCTGAGGGTCCCCGAACCCCCTCACCAGCGCCCCCTAGCGGCGGCCCTAGGAAGTGCACCTGTGCGCAGCCAGAGTCGGGTGGGCGGGTCAGGCTCCGGCCAGGGGCGGGGCCTGGGGCTCATCAAGAGCTGCTGGGCCAGGTGCGGACCCTTCCCCTTTGAGTGGTGCTGCCTTGCCGGGTGCTTTTTGCCGCGCAGGCCTGTGTGCCTGCCGTTTTGGAAGAGGCCGCGGTCGCCGCTCGTCCCTGGCTTCCAGGGGGTGCCCTCCCCTGACGGGGACCCCGGCCCTCCGTCTAGGGCGTCTGCGGGCGCACGGCCCCGCCGCTGGGGCTGTGAGTGCGAGGGGAGTGTGCAGGCGTGCCTCGGGAGGAAGTTTGGGGCTTCCGCGAAGGGCAAGGGGGCCCCGTTCCCCCATGGGGGAGGACAATCCGGTACCCCCATGGGTGCAGGGGTGGCCGCAGCCCGTTGGGGGCTGAGGGTCCCCGAACCCCCTCACCAGCGCCCCCTAGCGGCGGCCCTAGGAAGTGCACCTGTGCGCAGCCAGAGTCGGGTGGGCGGGGTCAGGCTCCGGCCAGGGGCGGGGCCTGGGGCTCATCAAGAGCTGCTGGGCCAGGTGCGGACCCTTCCCCTTTGAGTGGTGCTGCCTTGCCGGGGGTTTTTTGCCGCGCAGGCCTGTGTGCCTGCCGTTTTGGAAGAGGCCGCGGTCGCCGCTCGTCCCTGGCTTCCAGGGGGTGCCCTCCCCTGACGGGGACCCCGGCCCTCCGTCTAGGGCGTCTGCGGGCGCACGGCCCCGCCGCTGGGGCCGTGAGTGCGAGAGGAGGTGCCGGCTTCCCCCGGGAGGAAGGTTGGGGCTTCCGCGAAGGGCAAGGGGGCCCCGTTCCCCCATGGGGGAGGACAATCCCTAACTCCCATGGGTGCAAGGGTGGCCCTAGCCCGTTGGGGGCTGAGGGTCCCCGAACCCCCTCACCAGCGCCCCCTAGCGGCGTCCGTAGGAAGTGCACCTGTGCGCAGCCAGAATCGGGTGGGCGGGGTCAGGCTCCGGCCAGGGGCGGGGCCTGGGGCTCATCAAGAGCTGCTGGGCCAGGTGCGGACCCTTCCCCTTTGAGTGGTGCTGCCTTGCCGGGGTCTTTTTGCCGCGCAGGCCTGTGTGCCTGCCGTTTTGGAAGAGGCCGCGGTCGCCGCTCGTCCCTGGCTTCCAGGGGGTGCCCTCCCCTGACGGGGACCCCGGCCCTCCGTCTAGGGCGTCTGCGGGCGCACGGCCCCGCCGCTGGGGCTGTGAGTGCGAGGGGAGGGTGCAGGCGTGCCCCGGGAGGAAGGTTGGGGCTTTCGCGAAGGGCAAGGGGGCCCCGTTCCCCCATGGGGGAGGACAATCCGGTACCCCCATGGGTGCAAGGGTGGCCGTAGCCCGTTGGGGGCTGAGGGTCCCCGAACCCCCTCGCCAGCGCCCCCTAGCGGCGTCCCTAGGAAGTGCACCTGTGCGCAGCCAGAGTCGGGTGGGCGGGGTCAGTCTCCGGCCAGGGGCGGGGCCTGGGGCTCATCAAGAGCTGCTGGGCCAGGTGCGGACCCTTCCCCTTTGAGTGGTGCTGCCTTGCCGGGGGCTTTTTGCCGCGCAGGCCTGTGTGCCTGCCGTTTTGGAAGAGGCCGCGGTCGCCGCTCGTCCCTGGCTTCCAGGGGGTGCCCTCCCCTGACGGGGACCCCGGCCCTCCGTCTAGGGCGTCTGCGGGCGCACGGCCCCGCCGCTGGGGCCGTGAGTGCGAGGGGAGGGTGCAGGCGTGCCCCGGGAGGAAGGTTGGGGCTTCCGTGAAGGGGAAGGGGGCCCCGTTCCCCCATGGCGGAGGACAACCCGTACCCCCATGGGTGCAGGGGTGGCCGCAGCCCGTTGGGGGCTGAGGGTCCCCGAACCCCCTCACCAGCGCCCCCTAGCGGCGGCCCTAGGAAGTGCACCTGTGCGCAGCCAGAGTCGGGTGGGCGGGGTCAGGCTCCGGCCAGGGGCGGGGCCTGGGGCTCATCAAGAGCTGCTGGGCCAGGTGCGGACCCTTCCCCTTTGAGTGGTGCTGCCTTGCCGGGGGCTTTTTGCCGCGCAGGCCTGTGTGCCTGCCGTTTTGGAAGAGGCCGCGGTCGCCGCTCGTCCCTGGCTTCCAGGGGGTGCCCTCCCCTGACGGGGACCCCGGCCCTCCTTCTAGGGCGTCTGCGGGCGCACGGCCCCGCCGCTGGGGCCGTGAGTGCGAGTGGAGGGTGCAGGCGTGCCCCGGGAGGAAGGTTGGGGCTTCCGCGAAGGGGAAGAGGGCCCCGTTCCCCACATGGCGGAGACAATCCCGTACCCCCATGGGTGCAGGGGTGGCCCCAGCCCGGTGGGGGCTGAGTGTCCCCGAACCCCTCACCAGCGCCCCCTAGCGGCGGCCCTTGGAAGTGCACCTGTGCGCAGCCAGTGTCGGGTGGGCGGGGTCAGGCTCCGGCCATGGGCGGGGCCTGGGGCTCATCAAGAGCTGTTGGGCCAGGTGCGGACCCTTCCCCTTTGAGTGGTGCTGCCTTGCCGGGGGCTTTTTGCCGCGCAGGCCTGTGTGCCTGCCGTTTTGGAAGAGGCCGCGGTCGCCGCTCGTCCCTGGCTTCCAGGGGGTGCCCTCCCCTGACGGGGACCCCGGCCCTCCGTCTAGGGCGTCTGCGGGCGCACGGCCTCGCCGCTGGGGCCGTGAGTGCGAGGGGAGGGTGCAGGCGTGCCTCGGGAGGAAGTTTTGGGCTTCCGCGAAGGGCAAGGGGGCCCCGTTCCCCCATGGGGGAGGACAATCCGGTACCCCCATGGGTGCAGGGGTGGCCGCAGCCCGTTGGGGGCTGAGGGTCCCCGAACCCCCTCACCAGCGCCCCCTAGCGGCGGCCCTAGGAAGTGCACCTGTGCGCAGCCAGAGTCGGGTGGGCGGGGTCAGGCTCCGGCCAGGGGCGGGGCCTGGGGCTCATCAAGAGCTGCTGGGCCAGGTGCGGACCCTTCCCCTTTGAGTGGTTCTGCCTTGCCGGGGGCTTTTTGCCGCGCAGGCCTGTGTGCCTGCCGTTTTGGAAGAGGCCGCGGTCGCCGCTCGTCCCTGGCTTCCAGGGGGTGCCCTCCCCTGACGGGGACCCCGGCCCTCCGTCTAGGGCGTCTGCGGGCGCACGGCCCCGCCGCTGGGGCCGTGAGTGCGAGAGGAGGTGCAGGCTTCCCCCTGGAGGAAGGTTGGGGCTTCCGCGAAGGGCAAGGGGGCCCCGTTCCCCCATGGGGGAGGACAATCCCTAACCCCCATGGGTGCAAGGGTGGCCCTAGCACGTTGGGGGCTGAGGGTCCCCGAACCCCCTCACCAGCGCCCCCTAGCGGCGGCCCTAGGAAGTGCACCTGTGCGCAGCCAGAATCGGGTGGGCGGGGTCAGGCTCCGGCCAGGGGCGGGGCCTGGGGCTCATCAAGAGCTGCTGGGCCAGGTGCGGACCCTTCCCCTTTGAGTGGTGCTGCCTTGCCGGGGTCTTTTTGCCGCGCAGGCCTGTGTGCCTGCCGTTTTGGAAGAGGCCGCGGTCGCCGCTCGTCCCTGGCTTCCAGGGGGTGCCCTCCCCTGACGGGGACCCCGGCCCTCCGTCTAGGGCGTCTGCGGGCGCACGGCCCCGCCGCTGGGGCTGTGAGTGCGAGGGGAGGGTGCAGGCGTGCCCCGGGAGGAAGGTTGGGGCTTTCGCGAAGGGCAAGGGGGCCCCGTTCCCCCATGGGGGAGGACAATCCGGTACCCCCATGGGTGCAAGTGTGGCCCTAGCCCGTAGGGGGCTGAGGGTCCCCGAACCCCCTCACCAGCGCCCCCTAGCGGCGTCCCTAGGAAGTGCACCTGTGCGCAGCCAGAATCGGGTGGGCGGGGTCAGGCTCCGGCCAGGGGCGGGGCCTGGGGCTCATCAAGAGCTGCTGGGCCAGGTGCGGACCCTTCCCCTTTGAGTGGTGCTGCCTTGCCGGGGGCGTTTTGCCGCGCAGGCCTGTGTGCCTGCCGTTTTGGAAGAGGCCGCGGTCGCCGCTCGTCCCTGGCTTCCAGGGGGTGCCCTCCCCTGACGGGGACCCCGGCCCTCCGTCTAGGGCGTCTGCGGGCGCACGGCCCCGCCGCTGGGGCCGTGAGTGCGAGGGGAGCGTGCAGGCGTGCCCCGGGAGGAAGGTTGGGGCTTCCGCGAAGGGGAAGGGGGCCCCGTTCCCCCATGGCGGAGGACAACCCGTACCCCCATGGGTGCAGGGGTGGGCGCAGCCCGTTGGGGGCTGAGGGTCCCCGAACCCCCTCACCAGCGCCCCCTAGCGGCGGCCCTAGGAAGTGCACCTGTGCGCAGCCAGAGTCGGGTGGGCGGGGTCAGGCTCCGGCCAGGGGCGGGGCCTGGGGCTCATCAAGAGCTGCTGGGCCAGGTGCGGACCCTTCCCCTTTGAGTGGTGCAGCCTTGCCGGGGGCTTTTTGCCGCGCAGACCTGTGTGCCTGCCGTTTTGGAAGAGGCCGCGGTCGCCGCTCGTCCCTGGCTTCCAGGGGGTGCCCTCCCCTGACGGGGACCCCGGCCCTCCTTCTAGGGCGTCTGCGGGCGCACGGCCCCGCCGCTGGGGCCGTGAGTGCGAGTGGAGGGTGCAGGCGTGCCCCGGGAGGAAGGTTGGGGCTTCCGCGAAGGGGAAGAGGGCCCCGTTCCCCACATGGCGGAGACAATCCCGTACCCGCATGGGTGCAGGGGTGGCCCCCGCCCGGTGGGGGCTGAGGGTCCCCGAACACCCTCACCAGCGCCCCCTAGCGGCGGCCCTTGGAAGTGCACCTGTGCGCAGCCAGAGTCGGGTGGGCGGGGTCAGGCTCCGGCCATGGGCGGGGCCTGGGGCTCATCAAGAGCTGCTGGGCCAGGTGCGGACCCTTCCCCTTTGAGTGGTGCTGCCTTGCCGGGGGCTTTTTGCCGCGCAGGCCTGTGTGCCTGCCGTTTTGGAAGAGGCCGCGGTCGCCGCTCGTCCCTGGCTTCCAGGGGGTGCCCTCCCCTGACGGGGACCCCGGCCCTCCGTCTAGGGCGTCTGCGGGCGCACGGCCTCGCCGCTGGGGCCGTGAGTGCGAGGGGAGGGTGCAGGCGTGCCCCGGGAGGAAGTTTGGGGCTTCCGCGAAGGGCAAGGGGGCCCCGTTCCCCCATGGCGGAGGACAATCCGGTACCCCCATGGGTGCAAGGGTGGCCGCAGCCCGTTGGGGGCTGAGGGTCCCCGAACCCCCTCACCAGGGCCCCCTAGCGGCGACCCTAGGAAGTGCACCTGTGCGCAGCCAGAGTCGGGTGGGCGGGGTCAGGCTCCGGCCAGGGGCGGGGCCTGGGGCTCATCAAGAGCTGCTGGGCCAGGTGCGGACCCTTCCCCTTTGAGTGGTGCTGCCTTGCCGGGGGCTTTTTGCCGCGCAGGCCTGTGTGCCTGCCGTTTTGGAAGAGGCCGCGGTCGCCGCTCGTCCCTGGCTTCCAGGGCGTGCCCTCCCCTGACGGGGACCCCGGCCCTCCGTCTAGGGCGTCTGCGGGCGCACGGCCCCGCCGCTGGGGCTGTGAGTGCGAGGGGAGGGTGCAGGCGTGCCCCGGGAGGAAGGTTGGGGCTTCCGCGTAGGGGAAGGGGGCCCCGTTCCCCACATGGTGGAGACAATCCCCTACCCCCATGGGTGCAACGGTGGCCCTAGCCCGTTGGGGGCTGAGGGTCCCCGAACCCCCTCACCAGCGCCCCCTAGCGGCGGCCCTAGGAAGTGCACCTGTGCGCAGCCAGAATCGGGTGGGCGGGGTCAGGCTCCGGCCAGGGGCGGGGCCTGGGGCTCATCAAGAGCTGCTGGGCCAGGTGCGGACCCTTCCCCTTTGAGTGGTGCTGCCTTGCCGGGGGCTTTTTGCCGCGCAGGCCTGTGTGCCTGCCGTTTTGGAAGAGGCCGCGGTCGCCGCTCGTCCCTGGCTTCCAGGGGGTGCCCTCCCCTGACGGGGACCCCGGCCCTCCGTCTAGGGCGTCTGCGGGCGCACGGCCCCGCCGCTGGGGCTGTGAGTGCGAGGGGAGGGTGCAGGCGTGCCCCGGGAGGAAGGTTGGGGCTTTAGCGAAGGGCAAGGGGGCCCCGTTCCCCCATGGGGGAGGAAAATCCGGTACCCCCATGGGTGCAAGGGTGGCCCTAGCCCGTTGGGGGCTGAGGATACCCGAACCCCCTCACCAGCGCCCCCTAGCGGCGTCCCTAGGATGTGCACCTGTGCGCAGCCAGAATCGGGTGGGCGGGGTCAGGCTCCGGCCAGGGGCGGGGCCTGGGGCTCATCAAGAGCTGCTGGGCCAGGTGCGGACCCTTCCCCTTTGAGTGGTGCTGCCTTGCCGGGGGCTTTTTGCCGCGCAGGCCTGTGTGCCTGCCGTTTTGGAAGAGGCCGCGGTCGCCGCTCGTCCCTGGCTTCCAGGGGGTGCCCTCCCCTGACGGGGACCCCGGCCCTCCGTCTAGGGCGTCTGCGGGCGCACGGCCCCGCCGCTGGGGCCGTGAGTGCGAGGGGAGGGTGCAGGCGTGCCCCGGGAGGAAGGTTGGGGCTTCCGCGAAGGGGAAGGGGGACCCGTTCCCCCATGGCGGAGGACAACCCGTACCCCCATGGGTGCAGGGGTGGCCGCAGCCCGTTGGGGGCTGAGGGTCCCCGAACCCCCTCACCAGCGCCCCCTAGCGGCTGCCCTAGGAAGTGCACCTGTGCGCAGCCAGAGTCGGATGGGCGGGGTCAGGCTCCGGCCATGGGAGGGGCCTGGGGCTCATCAAGAGCTGCTGGGCCAGGTGCGGACCCTTCCCCTTTGAGTGGTGCTGCCTTGCCGGGGGCTTTTTGCCGCGCAGGCCTGTGTGCCTGCCGTTTTGGAAGAGGCCGCGGTCGCCTCTCGTCCCTGGCTTCCAGGGGGTGCCCTCCCCTGACGGGGACCCCGGCCCTCCGTCTAGGGCGTCTGCGGGCGCACGGCCTCGCCGCTGGGGCCGGGAGTGCGAGGGGAGGGTGCAGGCGTGCCCCGGGAGGAAGTTTGGGGCTTCCGCGAAGGGCAAGGGGGCCCCGTTCCCCCATGGGGGAGGACAATCCGGTACCCCCATGGGTGCAAGGGTGGCCCTAGCCCGTTGGGGGCTGAGGGTCCCCGAACCCCCTCACCAGCGCCCCCTAGCGGCGTCCCTAGGAAGTGCACCTGTGCGCAGCCAGAATCGGGTGGGCGGGGTCAGGCTCCGGCCAGGGGCGGGGCCTGGGGCTCATCAAGAGCTGCTGGGCCAGGTGCGGACCCTTCTCCTTTGAGTGGTGCTGCCTTGCCGGGGGCTTTTTGCCGCGCAGGCCTGTGTGCCTGCTGTTTTGGAAGAGGCCGCGGTCGCCGCTCGTCCCTGGCTTCCAGGGGGTGCCCTCCCCTGACGGGGACCCCGGCCCTCCGTCTAGGGCGTCTGCGGGCGCACGGCCCCGCCGCTGGGGCCGTGAGTGCGAGGGGAGGGTGAAGGCGTGCCCCGGGAGGAAGGTTGGGGCTTCCGCGAAGGGGAAGGGGGCCCCGTTCCCCCATGGGGGAGGACAACCCGTACCCCCATGGGTGCAGGGGTGGCCGCAGCCCGTTGGGGGCTGAGGGTCCCCGAACCCCCTCACCAGCGCCCCCTAGCGGCGGCCCTAGGAAGTGCACCTGTGCGCAGCCAGAGTCGGGGGGGCGGGGTCAGGCTCCGGCCAGGGGCGGGGCCTGGGGCTCATCAAGAGCTGCTGGGCCAGGTACGGACCCTTCCCCTTTGAGTGGTGCTGCCTTGCCGGGGGCTTTTTGCCGCGCAGGCCTGTGTGCCTGCGGTTTTGGAAGAGGCCCCGGTCGCCGCTCGTCCCTGGCTTCCAGGGGGTGCCCTCCCCTGACGGGGACCCCGGCCCTCCGTCTAGGGCGTCTGCGGGCGCACGGCCCCGCCGCTGGGGCTGTGAGTGCGAGAGGAGGTGCAGGCTTCCCCCGGGAGGAAGGTTGGGGCTTCCGCGAAGGGCAAGGTGGCCCCGTTCCCCCATGGGGGAGGACAATCCGGTACTCCCATGGGTGCAAGGGTGGCCCTAGCAGGTTGGGGGCTGAGGGTCCCCGAACCCCCTCACCAGCGCCCCCTAGAGGCGTCCCTAGGAAGTGCACCTGTGCGCAGCCAGAATCGGGTGGGCGGGGTCAGGCTCCGGCCAGGGGCGGGGCCTGGGGCTCATCAAGAGCTGCTGGGCCAGGTGCGGACCCTTCCCCTTTGAGTGGTGCTGCCTTGCCGGGGGCTTTTTGCCTCGCAGGCCTGTGTGCTGCCGTTTTGGAAGAGGCCGCGGTCGCCGCTCGTCCCTGGCTTCCAGGGGGTGCCCTCCCCTGACGGGGACCCCGGCCCTCCGTCTAGGGCGTCTGAGGGCGCACGGCCCCGCCGCTGGGGCTGTGAGTGCGAGAGGAGGTGCAGGCTTCCCCCGGGAGGAAGGTTGGGGATTTCGCGAAGGGCAAGGGGGCCCCGTTCCCCCATGGGGGAGGACAATCCGGTACCCCCATGGGTGCAAGGGTGGCCCTAGCCCGTTGGGGGCTGAGGGTCCCCGAACCCCCTCACCAGAGCCCCCTAGCGGCGGCCCTAGGAAGTGCACCTGTGCGCAGCCAGAATCGGGTGGGCGGGGTCAGGCTCCGGCCAGGGGCGGGGCCTGGGGCTCATCAAGAGCTGCTGGGCCAGGTGCGGACCCTTCCCCTTTGAGTGGTGCTGCCTTGCCGGGGGCTTTTTGCCGCGCAGGCCTGTGTGCCTGCCGTTTTGGAAGAGGCCGCGGTCGCCGCTCGTCCCTGGCTTCCAGGGGGTGCCCTCCCCTGACGGGGACCCCGGCCCTCCGTCTAGGGCGTCTGCGGGCGCACGGCCCCGCCGCTGGGGCCGTGAGTGCGAGGGGAGGGTGCAGGCGTACCCCGGGAGGAAGGTTGGGGCTTCCGCGAAGGGGAAGGGGGCCCCGTTCCCCCATGGCGGAGGACAACCCGTACCCCCATGGGTGCAGGGGTGGCCGCAGCCCGTTGGGGGCTGAGGTTCCCCGAACCCCCTCACCAGCGCCCCCTAGCGGCGGCCCTAGGAAGTGCACCTGTGCGCAGCCACAGTCGGATGGGCGGGGTCAGGCTCCGGCCATGGGCGGGGACTGGGACTCATCAAGAGCTGCTGGGCCAGGTGCGGACCCTTCCCCTTTGAGTGGTGCTGCCTTGCCGGGGGCTTTTTGCCGCGCAGGCCTGTGTGCCTGCCGTTTTGGAAGAGGCCGCGGTCGCCGCTCGTCCCTGGCTTCCAGGGGGTGCCCTCCCCTGACGGGGACCCCGGCCCTCCGTCTAGGGCGTCTGCGGGCGCACGGCCTCGCCGCTGGGGCCGGGAGTGCGAGGGGAGGGTGCAGGCGTGCCCCGGGAGGAAGTTTGGGGCTTCCGCGAAGGGCAAGGGGGCCCCGTTCCCCCATGGGGGAGGACAATCCGGTACCCCCATGGGTGCAGGGGTGGCCGCAGCCCGTTGGGGGCTGAGGGTCCCCGAACCCCCTCACCAGCGCCCCCTAGCGGCGGCCCTAGGAAGTGCACCTGTGCGCAGCCAGAGTCGGGTGGGCGGGGTCAGGCTCCGGCCAGGGGCGGGGCCTGGGGCTCATGAAGAGCTGCTGGGCCAGGTACGGACCCTTCCCCTTTGAGTGGTGCTGCCTTGCCGGGGGCTTTTTGCCGCGCAGGCCTGTGTGCCTGCGGTTTTGGAAGAGGCCGCGGTCGCCGCTCGTCCCTGGCTTCCAGGGGGTGCCCTCCCCTGACGGGGACCCCGGCCCTCCGTCTAGGGCGTCTGCGGGCGCACGGCCCGCGGCTGGGGCCGTGAGTGCGAGGGGAGGGTGCAGGCGTGCCCCGGGAGGAAGGTTGGGGCTTTCGCGAAGGGCAAGGGGGCCCCGTTCCCCCATGGGGGAGGACAATCCGGTACCCCCATGGGTGCAAGGGTGGCCCTAGCCCGTTGGGGGCTGAGGGTCCCCGAACCCCCTCACCAGCGCCCCCTAGCGGCGTCCCTAGGAAGTGCACCTGTGCGCAGCCAGAATCGGGTGGGCGGGGTCAGGCTCCGGCCAGGGGCGGGGCCTGGGGCTCATCAAGAGCTGCTGGGCCAGGTGCGGAACCTTCTCCTTTGAGTGGTGCTGCCTTGTCGGGGGCTTTTTGCCGCGCAGGCCTGTGTGCCTGCCGTTTTGGAAGAGGCCGCGGTCGCCGCTCGTCCCTGGCTTCCAGGGGGTGCCCTCCCCTGACGGGGACCCCGGCCCTCCGTCTAGGGCGTCTGCGGGCGCACGGCCCCGCCGCTGGGGCCGTGAGTGCGAGGGGAGGGTGCAGGCGTGCCCCGGGAGGAAGGTTGGGGCTTCCGCGAAGGGGAAGGGGGCCCCGTTCCCCCATGGCGGAGGACAACCCGTACCCCCATGGGTGCAGGGGTGGCCGCAGCCCGTTGGGGGCTGAGGGTCCCCGAACCCCCTCACCAGCGCCCCCTAGCGGCGGCCCTAGGAATGCACCTGTGCGCAGCCAGAGTCGGGTGGGCGGGGTCAGGCTCCGGCCAGGGGCGGGGCCTGGGGCTCATCAAGAGCTGCTGGGCCAGGTGCGGACCCTTCCCCTTTCAGTGGTGCTTCCTTGCCCGGGGCTTTTTGCCGCGCAGGCCTGTGTGCCTGCCGTTTTGGAAGAGGCCGCGGTCGCCGCTCGTCCCTGGCTTCCAGGGGGTGCCCTCCCCTGACGGGGACCCCGGCCCTCCGTCTAGGGCGTCTGCGGGCGCACGGCCCCGCCGCTGGGGCTGTGAGTGCGAGAGGAGGTGCAGGCTTCCCCCGGGAGGAAGGTTGGGGCTTCCGCGAAGGGCAAGGTGGCCCCGTTCCCCCATGGGGGAGGACAATCCGGTACCCCCATGGGTGCAAGGGTGGCCCTAGCAGGTTGGGGGCTGAGGGTCCCCGAACCCCCTCACCAGCGCCCCCTAGAGGCGTCCCTAGGAAGTGCACCTGTGCGCAGCCAGAATCGGGTGGGCGGGGTCAGGCTCCGGCCAGGGGCGGGGCCTGGGGCTCATCAAGAGCTGCTGGGCCAGGTGCGGACCCTTCCCCTTTGAGTGGTGCTGCCTTGCCGGGGGCTTTTTGCCGCGCAGGCCTGTGTGCTGCCGTTTTGGAAGAGGCCGCGGTCGCCGCTCGTCCCTGGCTTCCAGGGGGTGCCCTCCCCTGACGGGGACCCCGGCCCTCCGTCTAGGGCGTCTGAGGGCGCACGGCCCCGCCGCTGGGGCTGTGAGTGCGAGAGGAGGTGCAGTCTTCCCCCGGGAGGAAGGTTGGGGCTTTCGCGAAGGGCAAGGGGGCCCCGTTCCCCCATGGGGGAGGACAATCCGGTACCCCCATGGGTGCAAGGGTGGCCCTAGCCCGTTGGGGGCTGCGGGTCCCCGAACCCCCTCACCAGCGCCCCCTAGCGGCGGCCCTAGGAAGTGCACCTGTGCGCAGCCAGAATCGGGTGGGCGGGGTCAGGCTCCGGCCAGGGGCGGGGCCTGGGGCTCATCAAGAGCTGCTGGGCCAGGTGCGGACCCTTCCCCTTTGAGTGGTGCTGCCTTGCCGGGGGCTTTTTGCCGCGCAGGCCTGTGTGCCTGCCGTTTTGGAAGAGGCCGCGGTCGCCGCTCGTCCCTGGCTTCCAGGGGGTGCCCTCCCCTGACGGGGACCCCGGCCCTCCGTCTAGGGCGTCTGCGGGCGCACGGCCCCGCCGCTGGGGCTGTGAGTGCGAGAGGAGGTGCAGGCTTCCCCCGGGAGGAAGGTTGGGGCTTCCGCGAAGGGCAAGGTGGCCCTGTTCCCCCATGGGGGAGGACAATCCGGTACCCCCATGGGTGCAAGGGTGGCCCTAGCCCGTTGGGGGCTGAGGGTCCCCGAACCCCCTCACCAGCGCCCCCTAGCGGCGGCCCTAGGAAGTGCACCTGTGCGCAGCCAGAGTCGGGTGGGCGGGGTCAGGCTCCGGCCAGGGGCGGGGCCTGGGGCTCATCAAGAGCTGCTGGGCCAGGTGCGGACCCTTCCCCTTTGAGTGGTGCAGCCTTGCCGGGGGCTTTTTGCCGCGCAGGCCTGTGTGCCTGCCGTTTTGGAAGAGGCCGCGGTCGCCGCTCGTCCCTGGCTTCCAGGGGGTGCCCTCCCCTGACGGGGACCCCGGCCCTCCTTCTAGGGCGTCTGGGGGCGCACGGCCCCGCCGCTGGGGCCGTGAGTGCGAGTGGAGGGTGCAGGCGTGCCCCGGGAGGAAGGTTGGGGCTTCCGCGAAGGGGAAGAGGGCCCCGTTCCCCACATAGCGGAGACAATCCCGTACCCGCATGGGTGCAGGGGTGGCCCCCGCCCGGTGGGGGCTGAGGGTCCCCGAACACCCTCACCAGCGCCCCCTAGCGGCGGCCCTTGGAAGTGCACCTGTGCACAGCCAGAGTCGGGTGGGCGGGGTCAGGCTCCGGCCATGGTCGGGGCCTGGGGCTCATCAAGAGCTGCTGGGCCAGGTGCGGACCCTTCCCCTTTGAGTGGTGCTGCCTTGCCGGGGGCTTTTTGCCGCGCAGGCCTGTGTGCCTGCCGTTTTGGAAGAGGCCGCGGTCGCCGCTCGTCCCTGGCTTCCAGGGGGTGCCCTCCCCTGACGGGGACCCCGGCCCTCCGTCTAGGGCGTCTGCGGGCGCACGGCCTCGCCGCTGGGGCCGTGAGTGCGAGGGGAGGGTGCAGGCGTGCCCCGGGAGGAAGTTTGGGGCTTCCGCGAAGGGCAAGGGGGCCCCGTTCCCCCATGGCGGAGGACAATCCGGTACCCCCATGGGTGCAAGGGTGGTCGCAGCCCGTTGGGGGCTGAGGGTCCCCGAACCCCCTCACCAGCGCCCCCTAGCGGCGGCCCTAGGAAGTGCACCTGTGCGCAGCCAGAGTCGGGTGGGCGGGGTCAGGCTCCGGCCAGGGGCGGGGCCTGGGGCTCATCAAGAGCTGCTGGGCCAGGTGCGGACCCTTCCCCTTTGAGTGGTGCTGCCTTGCCCGGGGCTTTTTGCCGCGCAGGCCTGTGTGCCTGCCGTTTTGGAAGAGGCCGCGGTCGCCGCTCGTCCCTGGCTTCCAGGGGGTGCCCTCCCCTGACGGGGACCCCGGCCCTCCGTCTAGGGCGTCTGCGGGCGCACGGCCCCGCCGCTGGGGCCGTGAGTGCGAGGGGAGGGTGCAGGCGTGCCCCGGGAGGAAGGTTGGGGCTTCCGCGAAGGGGAAGGGGGCCCCGTTCCCCCATGGCGGAGGACAACCCGTACCCCCATGGGTGCAGGGGTGGCCGCAGCCCGTTGGGGGCTGAGGGTCCCCGAACCCCCTCACCAGCGCCCCCTAGCGGCTGCCCTAGGAAGTGCACCTGTGCGCAGCCAGAGTCGGATGGGCGGGGTCAGGCTCCGGCCATGGGAGGGGCCTGGGGCTCATCAAGAGCTGCTGGGCCAGGTGCGGACCCTTCCCCTTTGAGTGGTGCTGCCTTGCCGGGGGCTTTTTGCCGCGCAGGCCTGTCTGCCTGCTGTTTTGGAAGAGGCCGCGGTCGCCGCTCGTCCCTGGCTTCCAGGGGGTGCCCTCCCCTGACGGGGACCCCGGCCCTCCGTCTAGGGCGTCTGCGGGCGCACGGCCCCGCCGCTGGGGCCGTGAGTGCGAGGGGAGGGTGCAGGCGTGCCCCGGGAGGAAGGTTGGGGCTTCCGCGAAGGGGAAGGGGGCCCCGTTCCCCCATGGCGGAGGACAACCCGTACCCCCATGGGTGCAGGGCTGGCCGCAGCCCGTTGGGGGCTGAGGGTCCCCGAACCCCCTCACCAGCGCCCCCTAGCGGCGGCCCTAGGAAGTGCACCTGTGCGCAGCCAGAGTCGGGGGGGCGGGGTCAGGCTCCGGCCAGGGGCGGGGCCTGGGGCTCATCAAGAGCTGCTGGGCCAGGTACGGACCCTTCCCCTTTGAGTGGTGCTGCCTTGCCGGGGGCTTTTTGCCGCGCAGGCCTGTGTGCCTGCGGTTTTGGAAGAGGCCGCGGTCGCCGCTCGTCCCTGGCTTCCAGGGGGTGCCCTCCCCTGACGGGGACCCCGGCCCTCCGTCTAGGGCGTCTGCGGGCGCACGGCCCCGCCGCTGGGGCTGTGAGTGCGAGAGGAGGTGCAGGCTTCCCCCGGGAGGAAGGTTGGGGCTTCCGCGAAGGGCAAGGTGGCCCCGTTCCCCCATGGGGGAGGACAATCCGGTACTCCCATGGGTGCAAGGGTGGCCCTAGCAGGTTGGGGGCTGAGGGTCCCCGAACCCCCTCACCAGCGCCCCCTAGAGGCGTCCCTAGGAAGTGCACCTGTGCGCAGCCAGAATCGGGTGGGCGGGGTCAGGCTCCGGCCAGGGGCGGGGCCTGGGGCTCATCAAGAGCTGCTGGGCCAGGTGCGGACCCTTCCCCTTTGAGTGGTGCTGCCTTGCCGGGGGCTTTTTGCCTCGCAGGCCTGTGTGCTGCCGTTTTGGAAGAGGCCGCGGTCGCCGCTCGTCCCTGGCTTCCAGGGGGTGCCCTCCCCTGACGGGGACCCCGGCCCTCCGTCTAGGGCGTCTGAGGGCGCACGGCCCCGCCGCTGGTGCTGTGAGTGCGAGAGGAGGTGCAGGCTTCCCCCGGGAGGAAGGTTGGGGCTTTCGCGAAGGGCAAGGGGGCCCCGTTCCCCCATGGGGGAGGACAATCCGGTACCCCCATGGGTGCAAGGGTGGCCCTAGCCCGTTGGGGGCTGAGGGTCCCCGAACCCCCTCACCAGCGCCCCCTAGAGGCGTCCCTAGGAAGTGCACCTGTGCGCAGCCAGAATCGGGTGGGCGGGGTCAGGCTCCGGCCATGGGCGGGGCCTGGGGCTCATCAAGAGCTGCTGGGCCAGGTGCGGACCCTTCCCCTTTGAGTGGTGCTGCCTTGCCGGGGGCTTTTTGCCGCGCAGGCCTGTGTGCCTGCCGTTTTGGAAGAGGCCGCGGTCGCCTCTCGTCCCTGGCTTCCAGGGGGTGCCCTCCCCTGACGGGGACCCCGGCCCTCCGTCTAGGGCGTCTGCGGGCGCACGGCCCCGCCGCTGGGGCTGTGAGTGCGAGAGGAGGTGCAGGCTTCCCCCGGGAGGAAGGTTGGGGCTTTCGCGAAGGGCAAGGGGGCCCCGTTCCCCCATGGGGGAGGACAATCCGGTACCCCCATGGGTGCAAGGGTGGCCCTAGCCCGTTGGGGGCTGAGGGTCCCCGAACCCCCTCACCAGCGCCCCCTAGCGGCGTCCCTAGGAAGTGCACCTGTGCGCAGCCAGAATCGGGTGGGCGGGGTCAGGCTCCGGCCAGGGGCGGGGCCTGGGGCTCATCAAGAGCTGCTGGGCCAGGTGCGGACCCTTCCCCTTTGAGTGGTGCTGCCTTGCCGGGGGCTTTTTGCCGCGCAGGCCTGTGTGCCTGCCGTTTTGGAAGAGGCCGCGGTCGCCGCTCGTCCCTGGCTTCCAGGGGGTGCCCTCCCCTGACGGGGACCCCGGCCCTCCGTCTAGGGCGTCTGCGGGCGCTCGGCCTCGCCGCTGGGGCCGGGAGTGCGAGGGGAGGGTGCAGGCGTGCCCCGGGAGGAAGTTTGGGGCTTCCGCGAAGGGCAAGGGGGCCCCGTTCCCCCATGGGGGAGGACAATCCGGTACCCCCATGGGTGCACGGGTGGCCGCAGCCCGTTGGGGGCTGAGGGTCCCCGAACCCCCTCACCAGCGCCCCCTAGCGGCGGCCCTAGGAAGTGCACCTGTGCGCAGCCAGAGTCGGGTGGGCGGGGTCAGGCTCCGGCCAGGGGCGGGGCCTGGGGCTCATGAAGAGCTGCTGGGCCAGGTACGGACCCTTCCCCTTTGAGTGGTGCTGCCTTGCCGGGGGCTTTTTGCCGCGCAGGCCTGTGTGCCTGCGGTTTTGGAAGAGGCCGCGGTCGCCGCTCGTCCCTGGCTTCCAGGGGGTGCCCTCCCCTGACGGGGACCCCGGCCCTCCGTCTAGGGCGTCTGCGGGCGCACGGCCCGCGGCTGGGGCCGTGAGTGCGAGGGGAGGGTGCAGGCGTGCCCTGGGATGAAGGTTGGGGCTTTCGCGAAGGGCAAGGGGGCCCCGTTCCCCCATGGGGGAGGACAATCCGGTACCCCCATGGGTGCAAGGGTGGCCCTAGCCCGTTGGGGGCTGAGGGTCCCCGAACCCCCTCACCAGCGCCCCCTAGCGGCGTCCCTAGGAAGTGCACCTGTGCGCAGCCAGAATCGGGTGGGCGGGGTCAGGCTCCGGCCAGGGGCGGGGCCTGGGGCTCATCAAGAGCTGCTGGGCCAGGTGCGGAACCTTCTCCTTTGAGTGGTGCTGCCTTGCCGGGGGCTTTTTGCCGCGCAGGCCTGTGTGCCTGCCGTTTTGGAAGAGGCCGCGGTCGCCGCTCGTCCCTGGCTTCCAGGGGGTGCCCTCCCCTGACGGGGACCCCGGCCCTCCGTCTAGGGCGTCTGCGGGCGCACGGCCCCGCCGCTGGGGCCGTGAGTGCGAGGGGAGGGTGCAGGCGTGCCCCGGGAGGAAGGTTGGGGCTTCCGCGAAGGGGAAGGGGGCCCCGTTCCCCCATGGCGGAGGACAACCCGTACCCCCATGGGTGCAGGGGTGGCCGCAGCCCGTTGGGGGCTGAGGGTCCCCGAACCCCCTCACCAGCGCCCCCTAGCGGCGGCCCTAGGAAGTGCACCTGTGCGCAGCCAGAGTCGGGTGGGCGGGGTCAGGCTCCGGCCAGGGGCGGGGCCTGGGGCTCATCAAGAGCTGCTGGGCCAGGTGCGGACCCTTCCCCTTTGAGTGGTGCTTCCTTGCCCGGGGCTTTTTGCCGCGCAGGCCTGTGTGCCTGCCGTTTTGGAAGAGGCCGCGGTCGCCGCTCGTCCCTGGCTTCCAGGGGGTGCCCTCCCCTGACGGGGACCCCGGCCCTCCGTCTAGGGCGTCTGCGGTCGCACGGCCCCGCCGCTGGGGCTGTGAGTGCGAGAGGAGGTGCAGGCTTCCCCCGGGAGGAAGGTTGGGGCTTCCGCGAAGGGCAAGGTAGCCCCGTTCCCCCATGGGGGAGGACAATCCGGTACCCCCATGGGTGCAAGGGTGGCCCTAGCAGGTTGGGGGCTGAGGGTCCCCGAACCCCTTCACCAGCGCCCCCTAGAGGCGTCCCTAGGAAGTGCACCTGTGCGCAGCCAGAATCGGGTGGGCGGGGTCAGGCTCCGGCCAGGGGCGGGGCCTGGGGCTCTTCAAGAGCTGCTGGGCCAGGTGCGGACCCTTCCCCTTTGAGTGGTGCTGCCTTGCCGGGGGCTTTTTGCCGCGCAGGCCTGTGTGCTGCCGTTTTGGAAGAGGCCGCGGTCGCCGCTCGTCCCTGGCTTCCAGGGGGTGCCCTCCCCTGACGGGGACCCCGGCCCTCCGTCTAGGGCGTCTGAGGGCGCACGGCCCCGCCGCTGGGGCTGTGAGTGCGAGAGGAGGTGCAGTCTTCCCCCGGGAGGAAGGTTGGGGCTTTCGCGAAGGGCAAGGGGGCCCCGTTCCCCCATGGGGGAGGACAATCCGGTACCCCCATGGGTGCAAGGGTGGCCCTAGCCCGTTGGGGGCTGAGGGTCCCCGATCCCCCTCACCAGCGCCCCCTAGCGGCGGCCCTAGGAAGTGCACCTGTGCGCAGCCAGAATCGGGTGGGCGGGGTCAGGCTCCGGCCATGGGCGGGGCCTGGGGCTCATCAAGAGCTGCTGGGCCAGGTGCGGACCCTTCCCCTTTGAGTGGTGCTGCCTTGCCGGGGGCTTTTTGCCGCGCAGGCCTGTGTGCCTGCCGTTTTGGAAGAGGCCGCGGTCGCCTCTCGTCCCTGGCTTCCAGGGGGTGCCCTCCCCTGACGGGGACCCCGGCCCTCCGTCTAGGGCGTCTGCGGGCGCACGGCCCCGCCGCTGGGGCTGTGAGTGCGAGAGGAGGTGCAGGCTTCCCCCGGGAGGAAGGTTGGGGCTTTCGCGAAGGGCAAGGGGGCCCCGTTCCCCCATGGGGGAGGACAATCCGGTACCCCCATGGGTGCAAGGGTGGCCCTAGCCCGTTGGGGGCTGAGGGTCCCCGAACCCCCTCACCAGCGCCCCCTAGCGGCGTCCCTAGGAAGTGCACCTGTGCGCAGCCAGAATCGGGTGGGCGGGGTCAGGCTCCGGCCAGGGGCGGGGCCTGGGGCTCATCAAGAGCTGCTGGGCCAGGTGCGGACCCTTCCCCTTTGAGTGGTGCTGCCTTGCCGGGGGCTTTTTGCCGCGCAGGCCTGTGTGCCTGCCGTTTTGGAAGAGGCCGCGGTCGCCGCTCGTCCCTGGCTTCCAGGGGGTGCCCTCCCCTGACGGGGACCCCGGCCCTCCGTCTAGGGCGTCTGCGGGCGCTCGGCCTCGCCGCTGGGGCCGGGAGTGCGAGGGGAGGGTGCAGGCGTGCCCCGGGAGGAAGTTTGGGGCTTCCGCGAAGGGCAAGGGGGCCCCGTTCCCCCATGGGGGAGGACAATCCGGTACCCCCATGGGTGCAGGGGTGGCCGCAGCCCGTTGGGGGCTGAGGGTCCCCGAACCCCCTCACCAGCGCCCCCTAGCGGCGGCCCTAGGAAGTGCACCTGTGCGCAGCCAGAGTCGGGTGGGCGGGGTCAGGCTCCGGCCAGGGGCGGGGCCTGGGGCTCATGAAGAGCTGCTGGGCCAGGTACGGACCCTTCCCCTTTGAGTGGTGCTGCCTTGCCGGGGGCTTTTTGCCGCGCAGGCCTGTGTGCCTGCGGTTTTGGAAGAGGCCGCGGTCGCCGCTCGTCCCTGGCTTCCAGGGGGTGCCCTCCCCTGACGGGGACCCCGGCCCTCCGTCTAGGGCGTCTGCGGGCGCACGGCCCGCGGCTGGGGCCGTGAGTGCGAGGGGAGGGTGCAGGCGTGCCCTGGGATGAAGGTTGGGGCTTTCGCGAAGGGCAAGGGGGCCCCGTTCCCCCATGGGGGAGGACAATCCGGTACCCCCATGGGTGCAAGGGTGGCCCTAGCCCGTTGGGGGCTGAGGGTCCCCGAACCCCCTCACCAGCGCCCCCTAGCGGCGTCCCTAGGAAGTGCACCTGTGCGCAGCCAGAATCGGGTGGGCGGGGTCAGGCTCCGGCCAGGGGCGGGGCCTGGGGCTCATCAAGAGCTGCTGGGCCAGGTGCGGAACCTTCTCCTTTGAGTGGTGCTGCCTTGCCGGGGGCTTTTTGCCGCGCAGGCCTGTGTGCCTGCCGTTTTGGAAGAGGCCGCGGTCGCCGCTCGTCCCTGGCTTCCAGGGGGTGCCCTCCCCTGACGGGGACCCCGGCCCTCCGTCTAGGGCGTCTGCGGGCGCACGGCCCCGCCGCTGGGGCCGTGAGTGCGAGGGGAGGGTGCAGGCGTGCCCCGGGAGGAAGGTTGGGGCTTCCGCGAAGGGGAAGGGGGCCCCGTTCCCCCATGGCGGAGGACAACCCGTACCCCCATGGGTGCAGGGGTGGCCGCAGCCCGTTGGGGGCTGAGGGTCCCCGAACCCCCTCACCAGCGCCCCCTAGCGGCGGCCCTAGGAAGTGCACCTGTGCGCAGCCAGAGTCGGGTGGGCGGGGTCAGGCTCCGGCCAGGGGCGGGGCCTGGGGCTCATCAAGAGCTGCTGGGCCAGGTGCGGACCCTTCCCCTTTGAGTGGTGCTTCCTTGCCCGGGGCTTTTTGCCGCGCAGGCCTGTGTGCCTGCCGTTTTGGAAGAGGCCGCGGTCGCCGCTCGTCCCTGGCTTCCAGGGGGTGCCCTCCCCTGACGGGGACCCCGGCCCTCCGTCTAGGGCGTCTGCGGGCGCACGGCCCCGCCGCTGGGGCTGTGAGTGCGAGAGGAGGTGCAGGCTTCCCCCGGGAGGAAGGTTGGGGCTTCCGCGAAGGGCAAGGTAGCCCCGTTCCCCCATGGGGGAGGACAATCCGGTACCCCCATGGGTGCAAGGGTGGCCCTAGCAGGTTGGGGGCTGAGGGTCCCCGAACCCCTTCACCAGCGCCCCCTAGAGGCGTCCCTAGGAAGTGCACCTGTGCGCAGCCAGAATCGGGTGGGCGGGGTCAGGCTCCGGCCAGGGGCGGGGCCTGGGGCTCTTCAAGAGCTGCTGGGCCAGGTGCGGACCCTTCCCCTTTGAGTGGTGCTGCCTTGCCGGGGGCTTTTTGCCGCGCAGGCCTGTGTGCTGCCGTTTTGGAAGAGGCCGCGGTCGCCGCTCGTCCCTGGCTTCCAGGGGGTGCCCTCCCCTGACGGGGACCCCGGCCCTCCGTCTAGGGCGTCTGAGGGCGCACGGCCCCGCCGCTGGGGCTGTGAGTGCGAGAGGAGGTGCAGTCTTCCCCCGGGAGGAAGGTTGGGGCTTTCGCGAAGGGCAAGGGGGCCCCGTTCCCCCATGGGGGAGGACAATCCGGTACCCCCATGGGTGCAAGGGTGGCCCTAGCCCGTTGGGGGCTGAGGGTCCCCGATCCCCCTCACCAGCGCCCCCTAGCGGCGGCCCTAGGAAGTGCACCTGTGCGCAGCCAGAATCGGGTGGGCGGGGTCAGGCTCCGGCCAGGGGCGGGGCCTGGGGCTCATCAAGAGCTGCTGGGCCAGGTGCGGACCCTTCCCCTTTGAGTGGTGCTGCCTTGCCGGGGGCTTTTTGCCGCGCAGGCCTGTGTGCCTGCCGTTTTGGAAGAGGCCGCGGTCGCCGCTCGTCCCTGGCTTCCAGGGGGTGCCCTCCCCTGACGGGGACCCCGGCCCTCCGTCTAGGGCGTCTGCGGGCGCACGGCCCCGCCGCTGGGGCTGTGAGTGCGAGAGGAGGTGCAGGCTTCCCCCGGGAGGAAGGTTGGGGCTTCCGCGAAGGGCAAGGTGGCCCCGTTCCCCCATGGGGGAGGACAATCCGGTACCCCCATGGGTGCAAGGGTGGCCCTAGCCCGTTGGGGGCTGAGGGTCCCCGAACCCCCTCACCAGCGCCCCCTAGAGGCGTCCCTAGGAAGTGCACCTGTGCGCAGCCAGAATCGGGTGGGCGGGGTCAGGCTCCGGCCATGGGCGGGGCCTGGGGCTCATCAAGAGCTGCTGGGCCAGGTGCGGACCCTTCCCCTTTGAGTGGTGCTGCCTTGCCGGGGGCTTTTTGCCGCGCAGGCCTGTGTGCCTGCCGTTTTGGAAGAGGCCGCGGTCGCCGCTCGTCCCTGGCTTCCAGGGGGTGCCCTCCCCTGACGGGGACCCCGGCCCTCCGTCTAGGGCGTCTGCGGGCGCACGGCCCCGCCGCTGGGGCTGTGAGTGCGAGAGGAGGTGCAGGCTTCCCCCGGGAGGAAGGTTGGGGCTTTCGCGAAGGGCAAGGGGGCCCCGTTCCCCCATGGGGGAGGACAATCCGGTACCCCCATGGGTGCAAGGGTGGCCCTAGCCCGGTGGGGGCTGAGGGTCCCCGAACCCCCTCACCAGCGCCCCCTAGCGGCGGCCCTAGGAAGTGCACCTGTGCGCAGCCAGAATCGGGTGGGCGGGGTCAGGCTCCGGCCAGGGGCGGGGCCTGGGGCTCATCAAGAGCTGCTGGGCCAGGTGCGGACCCTTCCCCTTTGAGTGGTGCTGCCTTGCCGGGGGCTTTTTGCCGCGCAGGCCTGTGTGCCTGCCGTTTTGGAAGAGGCCGCGGTCGCCGCTCGTCCCTGGCTTCCAGGGGGTGCCCTCCCCTGACGGGGACCCCGGCCCTCCGTCTAGGGCGTCTGCGGGCGCACGGCCCCGCCGCTGGGGCCGTGAGTGCGAGGGGAGCGTGCAGGCGTGCCCCGGGAGGAAGGTTGGGGCTTCCGCGAAGGGGAAGGGGGCCCCGTTCCCCCATGGCGCAGGACAACCCGTACCCCCATGGGTGCAGGGGTGGCCGCAGCCCGTTGGGGGCTGAGGGTCCCCGAACCCCCTCACCAGCGCCCCCTAGCGGCGGCCCTAGTAAGTGCACCTGTGCGCAGCCACAGTCGGGTGGGCGGGTCAGGCTCCGGCCAGGGGCGGGGCCTGGGGCTCATCAAGAGCTGCTGGGCCAGGTGCGGACCCTTCCCCTTTGAGTGGTGCTGCCTTGCCGGGGGCTTTTTGCCGCGCAGGCCTGTGTGCCTGCCGTTTTGGAAGAGGCCGCGGTCGCCGCTCGTCCCTGGCTTCCAGGGGGTGCCCTCCCCTGACGGGGACCCCGGCCCTCCGTCTAGGGCGTCTGCGGGCGCACGGCCCCGCCGCTGGGGCTGTGAGTGCGAGGGGAGGGTGCAGGCGTGCCCCGGGAGGAAGGTTGGGGCTTCCGCGTAGTGGAAGGGGGCCCCGTTCCCCACATGGTGGAGACAATCCCGTACCCCCATGGGTGCAAGGGTGGCCCTAGCCCGTTGGGGGCTGAGGGTCCCCGAACCCCCTCACCAGCGCCCCCTAGCGGCGGCCCTATGAAGTGCACCTGTGCGCAGCCAGAGTCGGGTGGGCGGGGTCAGGCTCCGGCCAGGGGCGGGGCCTGGGGCTCATCAAGAGCTGCTGGGCCAGGTGCGGACCCTTCCCCTTTGAGAGGTGCTGCCTTGCCGGGGGCTTTTTGCCGCGCAGGCCTGTGTGGTGCCGTTTTGGAAGAGGCCGCGGTCGCCGCTCGTCCCTGGCTTCCAGGGGGTGCCCTCCCCTGACGGGGACCCCGGCCCTCCGTCTAGGGCGTCTGCGGTCGCACGGCCCCGCCGCTGGGGCCGTGAGTGCGAGAGGAGGTGCAGGCTTCCCCCGGGAGGAAGGTTGGGGCTTCCGCGAAGGGCAAGGGGGCCCCGTTCCCCCATGGGGGAGGACAATCCCTAACCCCCATGGGTGCAAGGGTGGCCCTAGCCCGTTGGGGGCTGAGGGTCCCCGAACCCCCTCACCAGCGCCCCCTAGCGGCGTCCCTAGGAAGTGCACCTGTGCGCAGCCAGAATCGGGTGGGCGGGGTCAGGCTCCGGCCAGGGGCGGGGCCTGGGGCTCATCAAGAGCTGCTGGGCCAGGTGCGGACCCTTCCCCTTTGAGTGGTGCTGCCTTGCCGGGGGCTTTTTGCCGCGCAGGCCTGTGTGCCTGCCGTTTTGGAAGAGGCCGCGGTCGCCGCTCGTCCCTGGCTTCCAGGGGGTGCCCTCCCCTGACGGGGACCCCGGCCCTCCGTCTAGGGCGTCTGCGGGCGCAAGGCCCCGCCGCTGGGGCTGTGAGTGCGAGGGGAGGGTGCAGGCGTGCCCCGGGAGGAAGGTTGGGGCTTTCGCGAAGGGCAAGGGGGCCCCGTTCCCCCATGGGGGAGGACAATCCGGTACCCCCATGGGTGCAAGGGTGGCCCTAGCCCGTTGGGGGCTGAGGGTCCCCGAACCCCCTCACCAGCGCCCCCTAGCGGCGTCCCTAGGAAGTGCACCTGTGCGCAGCCAGAATCGGGTGGGCGGGGTCAGGCTCCGGCCAGGGGCGGGGCCTGGGGCTCATCAAGAGCTGCTGGGCCAGGTGCGGACCCTTCCCCTTTGAGTGGTGCTGCCTTGCCGGGGGCTTTTTGCCGCGCAGGCCTGTGTGCCTGCCGTTTTGGAAGAGGCCGCGGTCGCCGCTCGTCCCTGGCTTCCAGGGGGTGCCCTCCCCTGACGGGGACCCCGGCCCTCCGTCTAGGGCGTCTGCGGGCGCACGGCCCCGCCGCTGGGGCCGTGAGTGCGAGGGGAGGGTGCAGGCGTGCCCCGGGAGGAAGGTTGGGGCTTCCGCGAAGGGGAATGGGGCCCCGTTCCCCCTTGGCGGAGGACAACCCGTACCTCCATGGGTGCAGGGGTGGCCGCAGCCCGTTGGGGGCTGAGGGTCCCCGAACCCCCTCACCAGCGCCCCCTAGCGGCGGCCCTAGGAAGTGCACCTGTGCGCAGCCAGAGTCGGGTTGGCGGGGTCAGGCTCCGGCCAGGGGCGGGGCCTGGGGCTCATCAAGAGCTGCTGGGCCAGGTGCGGACCCTTCCCCTTTGAGTGGTGCTGCCTTGCCGGGGGCTTTTTGCCGCGCAGGCCTGTGTGCCTGCCGTTTTGGAAGAGGCCGCGGTCGCCGCTCGTCCCTGGCTTCCAGGGGGTGCCCTCCCCTGACGGGGACCCCGGCCCTCCTTCTAGGGCGTCTGCGGGCGCACGGCCCCGCCGCTGGGGCCGTGAGTGCGAGTGGAGGGTGCAGGCGTGCCCCGGGAAGAAGGTTGGGGCTTCCGCGAAGGGGAAGAGGGCCCCGTTCCCCACATGGCGGAGACAATCCCGTACCCCCATGGGTGCAGGGGTGGCCCCAGCCCGGTGGGGGCTGAGTGGCCCCGAACCCCCTCACCAGCGCCCCCTAGCGGCGGCCCTTGGAAGTGCACCTGTGCGCAGCCAGAGTCGGGTGGGCGGGGTCAGGCTCCGGCCATGGGCGGGGCCTGGGGCTCATCAAGAGCTGCTTGGCCAGGTGCGGACCCTTCCCCTTTGAGTGGTGCTGCCTTGCCGGGGGCTTTTTGCCGCGCAGGCCTGTGTGCCTGCCGTTTTGGAGGAGGCCGAGGTCGCCGGTCGTCCCTGGCTTCCAGGGGGTGCCCTCCCCTGACGGGGACCCCGGCCCTCCGTCTAGGGCGTCTGCGGGCGCACGGCCTCGCCGCTGGGGCCGTGAGTGCGAGGGGAGGGTGCAGGCGTGCCCCGGGAGGAAGTTTGGGGCTTCCGCGAAGGGCAAGGGGGCCCCGTTCCCCCATGGGGGAGGACAATCCGGTACCCCCATGGGTGCAGGGGTGGCCGCAGCCCGTTGGGGGCTGAGGGTCCCCGAACCCCCTCACCAGCGCCCCCTAGCGGCGTCCCTAGGAAGTGCACCTGTGCGCAGCCAGAATCGGGTGGGCGGGGTCAGGCTCCGGCCAGGGGCGGGGCCTGGGGCTCATCAAGAGCTGCTGGGCCAGGTGCGGACCCTTCCCCTTTGAGTGGTGCTGCCTTGCCGGGGGCTTTTTGCCGCGCAGGCCTGTGTGCCTGCCGTTTTGGAAGAGGCCGCGGTCGCCGCTCGTCCCTGGCTTCCAGGGGGTGCCCTCCCCTGACGGGGACCCCGGCCCTCCGTCTAGGGCGTCTGCGGGCGCACGGCCCCTCCGCTGGGGCTGTGAGTGCGAGGGGAGGGTGCAGGCGTGCCCCGGGAGGAAGGTTGGGGCTTCCGCGTAGGGGAAGGGGGCCCCGTTCCCCACATGGTGGAGACAATCCCCTACCCCCATGGGTGCAAGGGCGGCCCTAGCCCGTTGGGGGCTGAGGGTCCCCGAACCCCCTCACCAGCGCCCCCTAGCGGCGTCCCTAGGAAGTGGACCTGTGCGCAGCCAGAATCGGGTGGGCGGGGTCAGGCTCCGGCCAGGGGCGGGGCCTGGGGCTCATCAAGAGCTGCTGGGCCAGGTGCGGACCCTTCCCCTTTGAGTGGTGCTGCCTTGCCGGGGGCTTTTTGCCGCGCAGGCCTGTGTGCCTGCGGTTTTGGAAGAGGCCGCGGTCGCCGCTCGTCCCTGGCTTCCAGGGGGTGCCCTCCCCTGACGGGGACCCCGGCCCTCCGTCTAGGGCGTCTGCGGGCGCACGGCCCCGCCGCTGGGGCCGTGAGTGCGAGGGGAGGGTGCAGGCGTGCCCCGGGAGGAAGGTTGGGGCTTCCGCGAAGGGGAAGGGGGCCCCGTTCCCCCATGGCGGAGGACAACTCGTACCCCCATGGGTGCAGGGGTGGCCGCAGCCCGTTGGGGGCTGAGGGTCCCCGAACCCCCTCACCAGCGCCCCCTAGCGGCGGCCGTAGGAAGTGCACCTGTGCGCAGCCAGAGTCGGGTGGGCGGGGTCAGGCTCCGGCCAGGGGCGGGGCCTGGGGCTCATCAAGAGCTGCTGGGCCAGGTGCGGACCCTTCCCCTTTGAGTGGTGCTGCCTTGCCGGGGGCTTTTTGCCGCGCAGGCCTGTGTGCCTGCCGTTTTGGAAGAGGCCGCGGTCGCCGCTCGTCCCTGGCTTCCAGGGGGTGCCCTCCCCTGACGGGGACCCCGGCCCTCCTTCTAGGGCGTCTGCGGGCGCACGGCCCCGCCGCTGGGGCCGTGAGTGCGAGTGGAGGGTGCAGGCGTGCCCCGGGAGGAAGGTTGGGGCTTCCGCGAAGGGGAAGTGGGCCCCGTTCCCCACATGGCGGAGACAATCCCGTACCCCCATGGGTGCAGGGGTGGCCCCAGCCCGGTGGGTGCTGAGGGTCCCCGAAGCCCCTCACCAGCGCCCCCTAGCGGCGGCCCTTGGAAGTGCACCTGTGCGCAGCCAGAGTCGGGTGGGCGGGGTCAGGCTCCGGCCATGGGCGGGGCCTGGGGCTCATCAAGAGCTGCTGGGCCAGGTGCGGACCCTTCCCCATTGAGTGGTGCTGCCTTGCCGGGGGCTTTTTGCCGCGCAGGCCTGTGTGCCTGCCGTTTTGTAAGAGGCCGCGGTCGCCGCTCGTCCCTGGCTTCCAGGGGGTGCCCTCCCCTGACGGGGACCCCGGCCCTCCGTCTAGGGCGTCTGCGGGCGCACGGCCTCGCCGCTGGGGCCGTGAGTGCGAGGGGAGGGTGCAGGCGTGCCCCGGGAGGAAGGTTGGGGCTTTCGCGAAGGGCAAGGGGGCCCCGTTCCCCCATGGGGGAGAACAATCCAGTACCCCCATGGGTGCAAGGGTGGCCCTAGCCCGTTGGGGGCTGAGGGTCCCCGAACCCCTCACCAGCGCCCCCTAGCGGCGTCCCTAGGAAGTGCACCTGTGCGCAGCCAGAATCGGGTGGGCGGGGTCAGGCTCCGGCCAGGGGCGGGGCCTGGGGCTCATCAAGAGCTGCTGGGCCAGGTGCGGACCCTTCTCCTTTGAGTGGTGCTGCCTTGCCGGGGGCTTTTTGCCGCGCAGGCCTGTGTGCCTGCCGTTTTGGAAGAGGCCGCGGTCGCCGCTCGTCCCTGGCTTCCAGGGGGTGCCCTCCCCTGACGGGGACCCCGGCCCTCCGTCTAGGGCGTCTGCGGGCGCACGGCCCCGCCGCTGGGGCCGTGAGTGCGAGGGGAGGGTGCCGGCGTGCCCCGGGAGGAAGGTTGGGGCTTCCGCGAAGGGGAAGGGGGCCCCGTTCCCCCATGGCGGAGGACAACCCGTACCCCCATGGGTGCAGGTGTGGCCGCAGCCCGTTGGGGGCTGAGGGTCCCCGAACCCCCTCACCAGCGCCCCCTAACGGCAGCCCTAGGAAGTGCACCTGTGCGCAGCCAGAGTCGGGTGGGCGGGGTCAGGCTCCGGCCAGGGGCGGGGCCTGGGGCTCATCAAGAGCTGCTGGGCCAGGTGCGGACCCTTCCCCTTTGAGTGGTGCTGCCTTGCCGGGGGCTTTTTGCCGCGCAGGCCTCTGTGCCTGCCGTTTTGGAAGAGGCCGCGGTCGCCGCTCGTCCCTGGCTTCCAGGGGGTGCCCTCCCCTGACGGGGACCCCGGCCCTCCGTCTAGGGTGTCTGCGGGCGCACGGCCTCGCCGCTGGGGCCGTGAGTGCGAGGGGAGGGTGCAGGCGTGCCCCGGGAGGAAGTTTGTGGCTTCCGCGAAGGGCAAGGGGGCCCCGTTCCCCCATGGGGGAGGACAATCCGGTACCCCCATGGGTGCAGGGGTGGCCGCAGCCCGTTGGGGGCTGAGGGTCCCCGAACCCCCTCACCAGCGCCCCCTAGCGGCGGCCCTAGGAAGTGCACCTGTGCGCAGCCAGAGTCGGGTGGGCGGGGTCAGGCTCCGGCCAGGGGCGGGGCCTGGGGCTCATCAAGAGCTGCTGGGCCAGGTGCGGACCCTTCCCCTTTGAGTGGTGCTGCCTTGCCGGGGGCTTTTTGCCGCGCAGGCCTGTGTGCCTGCCGTTTTGGAAGAGGCCACGGTCGCCGCTCGTCCCTGGCTTCCAGGGGGTGCCCTCCCCTGACGGGGACCCCGGCCCTCCGTCTAGGGCGTCTGCGGGCGCACGGCCTCGCCGCTGGGGCCGTGAGTGCGAGGGGAGGGTGCAGGCGTGCCCCAGGAGGAAGTTTGGGGCTTCCGCGAAGGGCAAGGGGGCCCCGTTCCCCCATGGGGGAGGACAATCCGGTACCCCCATGGGTGCAGGGGTGGCCGCAGCCCGTTGGGGGCTGAGGGTCCTCGAACCCCCTCACCAGCGCCCCCTAGCGGCGGCCCTAGGAAGTGCACCTGTGCGCAGCCAGAGTCGGGTGGGCGGGGTCAGGCTCCGGCCAGGGGCGGGGCCTGGGGCTCATCAAGAGCTGCTGGGCCAGGTGCGGACCCTTCCCCTTTGAGTGGTGCTGCCTTGCCGGGGGCTTTTTGCCGCGCAGGCCTGTGTGCCTGCGGTTTTGGAAGAGGCCGCGGTCGCCGCTCGTCCCTGGCTTCCAGGGGCTGCCCTCCCCTGACGGGGACCCCGGCCCTCCGTCTAGGGCGTCTGCGGGCGCACGGCCCCGCCGCTGGGGCCGTGAGTGCGAGGGGAGCGTGCAGGCTTGCCCCGGGAGGAAGGTTGGGGATTCCGCGAAGGGGAAGGGGGCCCCGTTCCCCCATGGCGGAGGACAACCCGTACCCCCATGGGTGCAGGGGTGGCCGCAGCCCATGGGGGCTGAGGGTCCCCGAACCCCCTCACCAGCGCCCCCTAGCGGCGGCCCTAGGAAGTGCACCTGTGCGCAGCCAGAGTCTGGTGGGCGGGGTCAGGCTCCGGCCAGGGGCGGGGCCTGGGGCTCATCAAGAGCTGCTGGGCCAGGTGCGGACCCTTCCCCTTTGAGTGGTGCTGCCTTGCCGGGGGCTTTTTGCCGCGCAGGCCTGTGTGCCTGCCGTTTTGGAAGAGGCCGCGGTCGCCGCTCGTCCCTGGCTTCCAGGGGGTGCCCTCCCCTGACGGGGACCCCGGCCCTCCGTCTAGGGCATCTGCGGGCGCACGGCCCCGCCGCTGGGGCTGTGAGTGCGAGGGGAGGGTGCAGGCGTGCCCCGGGAGGAAGGTTGGGGCTTTCGCGAAGGGCAAGGGGGCCCCGTTCCCCCATGGGGGAGGACAATCCGGTACCCCCATGGGTGCAAGGGTGGCACTAGCCCGTTGGGGGCTGAGGGTCCCCGAACCCCCTCACCAGCGCCCCCTAGCGGCGTCCCTAGGAAGTGCACCTGTGCGCAGCCAGAGTCGGGTGGGCGGGGTCAGGCTCCGGCCAGGGGCGGGGCCTGGGGCTCATCAAGAGCTGCTGGGCCAGGTGCGGACCCTTCCCCTTTGAGTGGTGCTGCCTTGCCGGGGGCTTTTTGCCGCGCAGGCCTGTTTGCCTGCCGTTTTGGAAGAGGCCGCGGTCGCCGCTCGTCCCTGGCTTCCAGGGGGTGCCCTCCCCTGACGGGGACCCCGGCCCTCCGTCTAGGGCGTCTGCGGGCGCACGGCCCCGCCGCTGGGGCCGTGAGTGCGAGAGGAGGTGCAGGCTTCCCCCGGGAGGAAGGTTGGGGCTTCCGCGAAGGGCAAGGGGGCCCCGTTCCCCCATGGGGGAGGACAATCCCTAACCCCCATGGGTGCAAGGGTGGCCCTAGCCCGTTGGGGGCTGAGGGTCCCCGAACCCCCTCACCAGCGCCCCCTAGCGGCGTCCCTAGGAAGTGCACCTGTGCGCAGCCAGAATCGGGTGGGCGGGGTCAGGCTCCGGCCAGGGGCGGGGCCTGGGGCTCATCAAGAGCTGCTGGGCCAGGTGCGGACCCTTCCCCTTTGAGTGGTGCTGCCTTGCCGGGGGCTTTTTGCCGCGCAGGCCTGTGTGCCTGCCGTTTTGGAAGAGGCCGCGGTCGCCGCTCGTCCCTGGCTTCCAGGGGGTGCCCTCCCCTGACGGGGACCCCGGCCCTCCGTCTAGGGCGTCTGCGGGCGCACGGCCCCGCCGCTGGGGCCGTGAGTGCGAGGGGAGGGTGCAGGCGTGCCCCGGGAGGAAGGTTGGGGCTTCCGTGAAGGGGAAGGGGGCCCCGTTCCCCCATGGCGGAGGACAACCCGTACCCCCATGGGTGCAGGGGTGGCCGCAGCCCGTTGGGGGCTGAGGGTCCCCGAACCCCCTCACCAGCGCCCCCTAGCGGCGGCCCTAGGAAGTGCACCTGTGCGCAGCCAGAGTCGGGTGGGCGGGGTCAGGCTCCGGCCAGGGGCGGGGCCTGGGGCTCATCAAGAGCTGCTGGGCCAGGTGCGGACCCTTCCCCTTTGAGTGGTGCTGCCTTGCCGGGGGCTTTTTGCCGCGCAGGCCTGTGTGCCTGCCGTTTTGGAAGAGGCCGCGGTCGCCGCTCGTCCCTGGCTTCCAGGGGGTGCCCTCCCCTGACGGGGACCCCGGCCCTCCTTCTAGGGCGTCTGCGGGCGCACGGCCCCGCCGCTGGGGCCGTGAGTGCGAGTGGAGGGTGCAGGCGTGCCCCGGGAGGAAGGTTGGGGCTTCCGCGAAGGGGAAGAGGGCCCCGTTCCCCACATGGCGGAGACAATCCCGTACCCCCTGGGTGCAGGGGTGGCCCCAGCCCGGTGGGGGCTGAGTGTCCCCGAACCCCTCACCAGCGCCCCCTAGCGGCGGCCCTTGGAAGTGCACCTGTGCGCAGCCAGTGTCGGGTGGGCGGGGTCAGGCTCCGGCCATGGGCGGGGCCTGGGGCTCATCAAGAGCTGCTGGGCCAGGTGCGGACCCTTCCCCTTTGAGTGGTGCTGCCTTGCCGGGGGCTTTTTGCCGCGCAGGCCTGTGTGCCTGCCGTTTTGGAAGAGGCCGCGGTCGCCGCTCGTCCCTGGCTTCCAGGGGGTGCCCTCCCCTGACGGGGACCCCGGCCCTCCGTCTAGGGCGTCTGCGGGCGCACGGCCTCGCCGCTGGGGCCGTGAGTGCGAGGGGAGGGTGCAGGCGTGCCTCGGGAGGAAGTTTGGGGCTTCCGCTAAGGGCAAGGGGGCCCCGTTCCCCCATGGGGGAGGACAATCCGGTACCCCCATGGGTGCAGGGGTGGCCGAAGCCCGTTGGGGGCTGAGGGTCCCCGAACCCCCTCACCAGCGCCCCCTAGCGGCGGCCCTAGGAAGTGCACCTGTGCGCAGCCAGAGTCGGGTGGGCTGGGTCAGGCTCCGGCCAGGGGCGGGGCCTGGGGCTCATCAAGAGCTGCTGGGCCAGGTGCGGACCCTTCCCCTTTGAGTGGTGCTGCCTTGCCGGGGGCTTTTTGCCGTGCAGGCCTGTGTGCCTGCCGTTTTGGAAGAGGCCGCGGTCGCCGCTCGTCCCTGGCTTCCAGGGGGTGCCCTCCCCTGACGGGGACCCCGGCCCTCCGTCTAGGGCGTCTGCGGGCGCACGGCCTCGCCGCTGGGGCCGTGAGTGCGAGGGGAGGGTGCAGGCGTGCCCCGGGAGGAAGTTTGGGGCTTCCGCGAAGGGCAAGGGGGCCCCGTTCCCCCATGGGGGAGGACAATCCGGTACCCCCATGGGTGCAGGGGTGGCCGCAGCCCGTTGGGGGCTGAGGGTCCCCGAACCCCCTCACCAGCGCCCCCTAGCGGCGGCCCTAGGAAGTGCACCTGTGCGCAGCCAGAGTCGGGTGGGCGGGGTCAGGCTCCGGCCAGGGCGGGGCCTGGGGCTCATCAAGAGCTGCTGGGCCAGGTGCGGACCCTTCCCCTTTGAGTGGTGCTGCCTTGCCGGGGGCTTTTTGCCGCGCAGGCCTGTGTGCCTGCGGTTTTGGAAGAGGCCGCGGTCGCCGCTCGTCCCTGGCTTCCAGGGGCTGCCCTCCCCTGACGGGGACCCCGGCCCTCCGTCTAGGGCGTCTGCGGGCGCACGGCCCCGCCGCTGGGGCCGTGAGTGCGAGGGGAGCGTGCAGGCGTGCCCCGGGAGGAAGGTTGGGGATTCCGCGAAGGGGAAGGGGGCCCCGTTCCCCCATGGCGGAGGACAACCCGTACCCCATGGGTGCAGGGGTGGCCGCAGCCCGTTGGGGGCTGAGGGTCCCCGAACCCCCTCACCAGCGCCCCCTAGCGGCGGCCCTAGGAAGTGCACCTGTGCGCAGCCAGAGTCGGGTGGGCGGGTCAGGCTCCGGCCAGGGGCGGGGCCTGGGGCTCATCAAGAGCTGCTGGGCCAGGTGCGGACCCTTCCCCTTTGAGTGGTGCTGCCTTGCCGGGGGCTTTTTGCCGCGCAGGCCTGTGTGCCTGCCGTTTTGGAAGAGGCCGCGGTCACCGCTCGTCCCTGGCTTCCAGGGGGTGCCCTCCCCTGACGGGGACCCCGGCCCTCCGTCTAGGGCGTCTGCGGGCGCACGGCCCCGCCGCTGGGGCTGTGAGTGCGAGGGGAGGGTGCAGGCGTGCCCCGGGAGGAAGGTTGGGGCTTCCGCGTAGGGGAAGGGGGCCCCGTTCCCCACATGGTGGAGACAATCCCGTACCCCCATGGGTGCAAGGGTGGCCCTAGCCCGTTGGGGGCTGAGGGTCCCCGAACCCCCTCACCAGCGCCCCCTAGCGGCGTCCCTAGGAAGTGCACCTGTGCGCAGCCAGAGTCGGGTGGGCGGGGTCAGGCTCCGGCCAGGGGCGGGGCCTGGGGCTCATCAAGAGCTGCTGGGCCAGGTGCGGACCCTTCCCCTTTGAGTGGTGCTGCCTTGCCGGGGGCTTTTTGCCGCGCAGGCCTGTGTGCCTGCCGTTTTGGAAGAGGCCGCGGTCGCCGCTCGTCCCTGGCTTCCAGGGGGTGCCCTCCCCTGACGGGGACCCCGGCCCTCCGTCTAGGGCGTCTGCGGGCGCACGGCCCCGCCGGTGGGGCCGTGAGTGCGAGAGGAGGTGCAGGCTTCCCCCGGGAGGAAGGTTGGGGCTTCCGCGAAGGGCAAGGGGGCCCCGTTCCCCCATGGGGGAGGACAATCCCTAACCCCCATGGGTGCAAGGGTGGCCCTAGCCCGTTGGGGGCTGAGGGTCCCCGAACCCCCTCACCAGCGCCCCCTAGCGGCGTCCCTAGGAAGTGCACCTGTGCGCAGCCAGAATCGGGTGGGCGGGGCCTGGGGCTCATCAAGAGCTGCTGGGCCAGGTGCGGACCCTTCCCCTTTGAGTGGTGCTGCCTTGCCGGGGGCTATTTGCCGCGCAGGCCTGTGTGCCTGCCGTTTTGGAAGAGGCCGCGGTCGCCGCTCGTCCCTGGCTTCCAGGGGGTGCCCTCCCCTGACGGGGACCCCGGCCCTCCGTCTAGGGCATCTGCGGGCGCACGGCCCCGCCGCTGGGGCTGTGAGTGCGAGGGGAGGGTGCAGGCGTGCCCCGGGAGGAAGGTTGGGGCTTTCGCGAAGGGCAAGGGGGCCCCGTTCCCCCATGGGGGAGGACAATCCGGTACCCCCATGGGTGCAAGGGTGGCCCTAGCCCGTTGGGGGCTGATGGTTCCCGAACCCCCTCACCAGCGCCCCCTAGCGGCGTCCCTAGGAAGTGCACCTGTGCGCAGCCAGAATCGGGTGGGCGGGGTCAGGCTCCGGCCAGGGGCGGGGCCTGGGGCTCATCAAGAGCTGCTGGGCCAGGTGCGGACCCTTCCCCTTTGAGTGGTGCTGCCTTGCCGGGGGCTTTTTGCCGCGCAGGCCTGTGTGCCTGCCGTTTTGGAAGAGGCCGCGGTCGCCGCTCGTCCCTGGCGTCCAGGGGGTGCCCTCCCCTGACGGGGACCCCGGCCCTCCATCTAGGGCGTCTGCGGGCGCACGGCCCCGCCGCTGGGGCCGTGAGTGCGAGGGGAGGGTGCAGGCGTGCCCCGGGAGGAAGGTTGGGGCTTCCGCGAAGGGGAAGGGGGCCCCGTTCCCCCATGGCGGAGGACAACCCGTACCCCCATGGGTGCAGGGGTGGCCGCAGCCCGTTGGGGGCTGAGGGTCCCCGAACCCCCTCACCAGCGCCCCCTAGCGGCGGCCCTAGGAAGTGCACCTGTGCGCAGCCAGAGTCGGGTGGGCGGCGTCAGGCTCCGGCCAGGGGCGGTGCCTGGGCCTCATCAAGAGCTGCTGGGCCAGGTGCGGACCCTTCCCCTTTGAGTGGTGCTGCCTTGCCGGGGGCTTTTTGCCGCGCAGGCCTGTGTGCCTGCCGTTTTGGAGGAGGCCGCGGTCGCCGCTCGTCCCTGGCTTCCAGGGGGTGCCCTCCCCTGACGGGGACCCCGGCCCTCCTTCTAGGGCGTCTGCGGGCGCACGGTCCCGCCGCTGGGGCCGTGAGTGCGAGTGGAGGGTGCAGGCGTGCCCCGGGAGGAAGGTTGGGACTTCCGCGAAGGGGAAGAGGGCCCCGTTCCCCACATGGCGGAGACAATCCCGTACCCCCATGGGTGCAGGGGTGGCCCCAGCCCGGTGGGGGCTGAGTGTCCCCGAACTCCCTCACCAGCGCCCCCTAGCGGCGGCCCTTGGAAGTGCACCTGTGCGCAGCCAGAGTCGGGTGGGCGGGGTCAGGCTCCGGCCATGGGCGGGGCCTGGGGCTCATCAAGAGCTGCTGGGCCAGGTGCGGACCCTTCCCCTTTGAGTGGAGCTGCCTTGCCGGGGGCTTTTTGCCGTGCAGGCCTGTGTGCCTGCCGTTTTGGAAGAGGCCGCGGTCGCCGCTCGTCCCTGGCTTCCAGGGGTTGCCCTCCCCTGACGGGGACCCCGTCCCTCCGTCTAGGGCGTCTGCGGGCGCACGGCCTGGCCGCTGGGGCCGTGAGTGCGAGGGGAGGGTGCAGGCGTGCCCCGGGAGGAAGTTTGGGGCTTCCGCGAAGGGCAAGGGGGCCCCGTTACCCCATGGGGGAGGACAATCCGGTAACCCCATGGGTGCAGGGGTGGCCGCAGCCCGTTGGGGGCTGAGGGTCCCCGAACCCCCTCACCAGCGCCCCCTAGCGGCGGCCCTAGGAAGTGCACCTGTGCGCAGCCAGAGTCGGGTGGGCGGGGTCAGGCTCCGGCCAGGGGCGGGGCCTGGGGCTCATCAAGAGCTGCTGGGCCAGGTGCGGACCCTTCCCCTTTGAGTGGTGCTGCCTTGCCGGGGGCTTTTTGCCGCGCAGGCCTGTGTGCCTGCGGTTTTGGAAGAGGCCGCGGTCGCCGCTCGTCCCTGGCTTCCAGGGGGTGCCCTCCCCTGACGGGGACCCCGGCCCTCCGTCTAGGGCGTCTGCGGGCGCACGGCCCCGCGGCTGGGGCCGTGAGTGCGAGGGGAGGGTGCAGGCGTGCCCCGGGAGGAAGGTTGGGGCTTTCGCGAAGGGCAAGGGGGCCCCGTTCCCCCATGGGGGAGGACAATCCGGTACCCCCATGGGAGCAAGGGTGGCCCTAGCCCGTTGGGGGCTGAGGGTCCCCGAACCCCCTCACCAGCGCCCCCTAGCGGCGTCCCTAGGAAGTGCACCTGTGCGCAGCCAGAATCGGGTGGGCGGGGTCAGGCTCCGGCCAGGGGCGGGGCCTGGGGCTCATCAAGAGCTGCTGGGCCAGGTGCGGACCCTTCTCCTTTGAGTGGTGCTGCCTTGCCGGGGGCTTTTTGCCGCGCAGGCCTGTGTGCCTGCCGTTTTGGAAGAGGCCGCGGTCGCCGCTCGTCCCTGGCTTCCAGGGGGTGCCCTCCCCTGACGGGGACCCCGGCCCTCCGTCTAGGGCGTCTGCGGGCGCACGGCCCCGCCGCTGGGGCCGTGAGTGCGAGGGGAGGGTGCAGGCGTGCCCCGGGAGGAAGGTTGGGGCTTCCGCGAAGGGGAAGGGGGCCCCGTTCCCCCATGGCGGAGGACAACCCGTACCCCCATGGGTGCAGGGGTGGCCGCAGCCCGTTGGGGGCTGAGGGTCCCCGAACCCCCTCACCAGCGCCCCCTAGCGGCGGCCCTAGGAAGTGCACCTGTGCGCAGCCAGAGTCGGGTGGGCGGGGTCAGGCTCCGGCCAGGGGCGGGGCCTGGGGCTCATCAAGAGCTGCTGGGCCAGGTGCGGACCCTTCCCCTTTGAGTGGTGCTGCCTTGCCGGGGGCTTTTTGCCGCGCAGGCCTGTGTGCCTGCCGTTTTGGAAGAAGCCGCGGTCGCCGCTCGTCCCTGGCTTTCAGGGGGTGCCCTCCCCTGACGGGGACCCCGGCCCTCCGTCTAGGGCGTCTGCGGGCGCACGGCCCCTCCGCTGGGGCTGTGAGTGCGAGGGGAGGGTGCAGGCGTGCCCCGGGAGGAAGGTTGGGGCTTCCGCATAGGGGAAGGGGGCCCCGTTCCCCACATGGTGGAGACAATCCCCTACCCCCATGGGTGCAAGGGTGGCTCTAGCCCGTTGGGGGCTGAGGGTCTCCGAACCCCCTCACCAGCGCCCCCTAGAGGCGTCCCTAAGAAGTGCACCTGTGCGCAGCCAGAATCGGGTGGGCGGGGTCAGGCTCCGGCCAGGGGCGGGGCCTGGGGCTCATCAAGAGCTGCTGGGCCAGGTGCGGACCCTTCCCCTTTGAGTGGTGCTGCCTTGCCGGGGGCTTTTTGCCGCGCAGGCCTGTGTGCCTGCCGTTTTGGAAGAGGCCGCGGTCGCCGCTCGTCCCTGGCTTCCAGGGGTTGCCCTCCCCAGACGGGGACCCCGGCCCTCCGTCTAGGGCGTCTGCGGGCGCACGGCCTCGCCGCTGGGGCCGTGAGTGCGAGGGGAGGGTGCAGGCGTGCCCCGGGAGGAAGGTTGGGGCTTCCGCGAAGGGGAAGGGGGCCCCGTTCCCCCATGGCGGAGGACAACCCGTACCCCCATGGGTGCAGGGGTGGCCCCAGCCCGGTGGGGGCTGAGTGTCCCCCAACCCCCTCACCAGCGCCCCCTAGCGGCGGCCCTTGGAAGTGCACCTGTGCGCAGCCAGAGTCGGGTGGGCGGGGTCAGGCTCCGGCCATGGGCGGGGCCTGGGGCTCATCAAGAGCTGCTGGGCCAGGTGCGGACCCTTCCCCTTTGAGTGGTGCTGCCTTGCCGGGGGCTTTTTGCCGCGCAGGCCTGTGTGCCTGCCGTTTTGGAAGAGGCCGCGGTCGCCGCTCGTCCCTGGCTTCCAGGGGGTGCCCTCCCCTGACGGGGACCCCGGCCCTCCGTCTAGGGCGTCTGTGGGCGCACGGCCTCGCCGCTGGGGCCGTGAGTGCGAGGGGAGGGTGCAGGCGTGCCCCGGGAGGAAGTTTGGGGCTTCCGCGAAGGGCAAGGGGGCCCCGTTCCCCCATGGGGGAGGACAATCCGGTACCCCCATGGGTGCAGGGGTGGCCGCAGCCCGTTGGGGGCTGAGGGTCGCCGAACCCCCTCACCAGCGCCCCCTAGCGGCGGCCCTAGGAAGTGCACCTGTGCGCAGCCAGAGTCGGGTGGGCGGGGTCAGGCTCCGGCCAGGGGCGGGGCCTGGGGCTCATCAAGAGCTGCTGGGCCAGGTGCGGACCCTTCCCCTTTGAGTGGTGCTGCCTTGCCGGGGGCTTTTTGCCGCGCAGGCCTGTGTGCCTGGCGTTTTGGAAGAGGCCGCGGTCGCCGCTCGTCCCTGGCTTCCAGGGGGTGCCCTCCCCTGACGGGGACCCCGGCCCTCCGTCTAGGGCGTCTGCGGGCGCACGGCCTGGCCGCTGGGGCCGTGAGTGCGAGGGGAGGGTGCAGGCGTGCCCCGGGAGGAAGTTTGGGGCTTCCGCGAAGGGCAAGGGGGCCCCGTTACCCCATGGGGGAGGACAATCCGGTAACCCCATGGGTGCAGGGGTGGCCGCAGCCCGTTGGGGGCTGAGGGTCCCCGAACCCCCTCACCAGCGCCCCCTAGCGGCGGCCCTAGGAAGTGCACCTGTGCGCAGCCAGAGTCGGGTGGGCGGGGTCAGGCTCCGGCCAGGGGCGGGGCCTGGGGCTCATCAAGAGCTGCTGGGCCAGGTGCGGACCCTTCCCCTTTGAGTGGTGCTGCCTTGCCGGGGGCTTTTTGCCGCGCAGGCCTGTGTGCCTGCGGTTTTGGAAGAGGCCGCGGTCGCCGCTCGTCCCTGGCTTCCAGGGGGTGCCCTCCCCTGACGGGGACCCCGGCCCTCCGTCTAGGGCGTCTGCGGGCGCACGGCCCCGCGGCTGGGGCCGTGAGTGCGAGGGGAGGGTGCAGGCGTGCCCCGGGAGGAAGGTTGGGGCTTTCGCGAAGGGCAAGGGGGCCCCGTTCCCCCATGGGGGAGGACAATCCGGTACCCCCATGGGTGCAAGGGTGGCCCTAGCCCGTTGGGGGCTGAGGGTCCCCGAACCCCCTCACCAGCGCCCCCTAGCGGCGTCCCTAGGAAGTGCACCTGTGCGCAGCCAGAATCGGGTGGGCGGGGTCCGGCTCCGGCCAGGGGCGGGGCCTGGGGCTCATCAAGAGCTGCTGGGCCAGGTGCGGACCCTTCTCCTTTGAGTGGTGCTGCCTTGCCGGGGGCTTTTTGCCGCGCAGGCCTGTGTGCCTGCCGTTTTGGAAGAGGCCGCGGTCGCCGCTCGTCCCTGGCTTCCAGGGGGTGCCCTCCCCTGACGGGGACCCCGGCCCTCCGTCTAGGGCGTCTGCGGGCGCACGGCCCCGCCGCTGGGGCCGTGAGTGCGAGGGGAGGGTGCAGGCGTGCCCCGGGAGGAAGGTTGGGGCTTCCGCGAAGGGGAAGGGGGCCCCGTTCCCCCATGGCGGAGGACAACCCGTACCCCCATGGGTGCAGGGGTGGCCGCAGCCCGTTGGGGGCTGAGGGTCCCCGAACCCCCTCACCAGCGCCCCCTAGCGGCGGCCCTAGGAAGTGCACCTGTGCGCAGCCAGAGTCGGGTGGGCGGGGTCAGGCTCCGGCCAGGGGCGGGGCCTGGGGCTCATCAAGAGCTGCTGGGCCAGGTGCGGACCCTTCCCCTTTGAGTGGTGCTGCCTTGCCGGGGGCTTTTTGCCGCGCAGGCCTGTGTGCCTGCCGTTTTGGAAGAAGCCGCGGTCGCCGCTCGTCCCTGGCTTTCAGGGGGTGCCCTCCCCTGACGGGGACCCCGGCCCTCCGTCTAGGGCGTCTGCGGGCGCACGGCCCCTCCGCTGGGGCTGTGAGTGCGAGGGGAGGGTGCAGGCGTGCCCCGGGAGGAAGGTTGGGGCTTCCGCGTAGGGGAAGGGGGCCCCGTTCCCCACATGGTGGAGACAATCCCCTACCCCCATGGGTGCAAGGGTGGCTCTAGCCCGTTGGGGGCTGAGGGTCTCCGAACCCCCTCACCAGCGCCCCCTAGAGGCGTCCCTAAGAAGTGCACCTGTGCGCAGCCAGAATCGGGTGGGCGGGGTCAGGCTCCGGCCAGGGGCGGGGCCTGGGGCTCATCAAGAGCTGCTGGGCCAGGTGCGGACCCTTCCCCTTTGAGTGGTGCTGCCTTGCCGGGGGCTTTTTGCCGCGCAGGCCTGTGTGCCTGCCGTTTTGGAAGAGGCCGCGGTCGCCGCTCGTCCATGGCTTCCAGGGGTTGCCCTCCCCAGACGGGGACCCCGGCCCTCCGTCTAGGGCGTCTGCGGGCGCACGGCCTCGCCGCTGGGGCCGTGAGTGCGAGGGGAGGGTGCAGGCGTGCCCCGGGAGGAAGGTTGGGGCTTCCGCGATGGGGAAGGGGGCCCCGTTCCCCCATGGCGGAGGACAACCCGTACCCCCATGGGTGCAGGGGTGGCCCCAGCCCGGTGGGGGCTGAGTGTCCCCCAACCCCCTCACCAGCGCCCCCTAGCGGCGGCCCTTGGAAGTGCACCTGTGCGCAGCCAGAGTCGGGTGGGCGGGGTCAGGCTCCGGCCATGGGCGGGGCCTGGGGCTCATCAAGAGCTGCTGGGCCAGGTGCGGACCCTTCCCCTTTGAGTGGTGCTGCCTTGCCGGGGGCTTTTTGCCGCGCAGGCCTGTGTGCCTGCCGTTTTGGAAGAGGCCGCGGTCGCCGCTCGTCCCTGGCTTCCAGGGGGTGCCCTCCCCTGACGGGGACCCCGGCCCTCCGTCTAGGGCGTCTGCGGGCGCACGGCCTCGCCGCTGGGGCCGTGAGTGCGAGGGGAGGGTGCAGGCGTGCCCCGGGAGGAAGTTTGGGGCTTCCGCGAAGGGCAAGGGGGCCCCGTTCCCCCATGGGGGAGGACAATCCGGTACCCCCATGGGTGCAGGGGTGGCCGCAGCCCGTTGGGGGCTGAGGGTCGCCGAACCCCCTCACCAGCGCCCCCTAGCGGCGGCCCTAGGAAGTGCACCTGTGCGCAGCCAGAGTCGGGTGGGCGGGGTCAGGCTCCGGCCAGGGGCGGGGCCTGGGGCTCATCAAGAGCTGCTGGGCCAGGTGCGGACCCTTCCCCTTTGAGTGGTGCTGCCTTGCCGGGGGCTTTTTGCCGCGCAGGCCTGTGTGCCTGGCGTTTTGGAAGAGGCCGCGGTCGCCGCTCGTCCCTGGCTTCCAGGGGGTGCCCTCCCCTGACGGGGACCCCGGCCCTCCGTCTAGGGCGACTGCGGGCGCACGGCCCCGCCGCTGGGGCCGTGAGTGCGAGGGGAGGGTGCAGGCGTGCCCCGGGAGGAAGGTTGGGGCTTTCGCGAAGGGCAAGGGGGCCCCGTTCCCCCATGGGGGAGGACAATCCGGTACCCCCATGGGTGCAAGGGTGGCCTAGCCCGTTGGGGGCTGAGGGTCCCCGAACCCCCTCACCAGCGCCCCCTAGCGGCGTCCCTAGGAAGTGCACCTGTGCGCAGCCAGAATCGGGTGGGCGGGGTCAGGCTCCGGCCAGGGGCGGGGCCTGGGGCTCATCAAGAGCTGCTGGGCCAGGTGCGGACCCTTCCCCTTTGAGTGGTGCTGCCTTGCCGGGGGCTTTTTGCCGCGCAGGCATGTGTGCCTGCCGTTTTGGAAGAGGCCGCGGTTGCCGCTCGTCCCTGGCTTCCAGGGGGTGCCCTCCCCTGACGGGGACCCCGGCCCTCCGTCTAGGGCGTCTGCGGGCGCACGGCCCCGCCGCAGGGGCTGTGAGTGCGAGGGGAGGGTGCAGGCGTGCCCCGGGAGGAAGGTTGGGGCTTTCGCGAAGGGCAAGGGGGCCCCGTTCCCCCATGGGGGAGGACAATCCGGTACCCCCATGGGTGCAAGGGTGGCCCTAGCCCGTTGGGGGCTGAGGGTCCCCGAACCCCCTCACCAGCGCCCCCTAGCGGCGTCCCTAGGAAGTGCACCTGTGCGCAGCCAGAATCGGGTGGGCGGGGTCAGGCTCCGGCCAGGGGCGGGGCCTGGGGCTCATCAAGAGCTGCTGGGCCAGGTGCGGACCCTTCTCCTTTGAGTGGTGCTGCCTTGCCGGGGGCTTTTTGCCGCGCAGGCCTGTGTGCCTGCCGTTTTGGAAGAGGCCGCAGTCGCCGCTCGTCCCTGGCTTCCAGGGGGTGCCCTCCCCTGACGGGGACCCCGGCCCTCCGTCTAGGGCGTCTGCGGGCGCACGGCCCCGCCGCTGGGGCCGTGAGTGCGAGGGGAGGGTGCCGGCGTGCCCCGGGAGGAAGGTTGGGGCTTCCGCGAAGGGGAAGGGGGCCCCGTTCCCCCATGGCGGAGGACAACCCGTACCCCCATGGGTGCAGGGGTGGCCGCAGCCCGTTGGGGGCTGAGGGTCCCCGAACCCCCTCACCAGCGCCCCCTAGCGGCGGCCCTAGGAAGTGCACCTGTGCGCAGCCAGAGTCGGGGGGGCGGGGTCAGGCTCCGGCCAGGGGCGGGGCCTGGGGCTCATCAAGAGCTGCTGGGCCAGGTGCGGACCCTTCCCCTTTGAGTGGTGCTGCCTTGCCGGGGGCTTTTTGCCGCGCAGGCCTGTGTGCCTGCCGTTTTGGAAGAGGCCGCGGTCGCCGCTCGTCCCTGGCTTCCAGGGGGTGCCCTCCCCTGACGGGGACCCCGGCCCTCCTTCTAGGGCGTCTGAGGGCGCACGGCCCCGCCGCTGGGGCCGTGAGTGCGAGTGGAGGGTGCAGGCGTGCCCCGGGAGGAAGGTTGGGGCTTCCGCGAAGGGGAAGAGGGCCCCGTTCCCCACATGGCGGAGAAAATCCCGTACTCCCATGGGTGCAGGGGTGGCCCCAGCCCGGTGGGGGCTGAGTGTCCCCGAACCCCCTCACCAGCGCCCCCTAGCGGCGGCCCTTGGAAGTGCACCTGTGCGCAGCCAGAGTCGGGTGGGCGGGGTCAGGGACCGGCCATGGGCGGGGCCTGGGGCTCATCAAGAGCTGCTGGGCCAGGTGCGGACCCTTCCCCTTTGAGTGGTGCTGCCTTGCCGGGGGCTTTTTGCCGCGCAGGCCTGTGTGCCTGCCGTTTTGGAAGAGGCCGCGGTCGCCGCTCGTCCCTGGCTTCCAGGGGGTGCCCTCCCCTGACGGGGACCCCGTCCCTCCGTCTAGGGCGTCTGCGGGCGCACGGCCTCGCCGCTGGGGCCGTGAGTGCGAGGGGAGGGTGCAGGCGTGCCCCGGGAGGAAGTTTGGGGCTTCCGTGAAGGGGAAGGGGGCCCCGTTCCCCCATGGGGGAGGACAATCCGGTACCCCCATGGGTGCAGGGGTGGCCGCAGCCCGTTGGGGGCTGAGGGTCCCCGAACCCCCTCACCAGCGCCCCCTAGCGGCGGCCCTAGGAAGTGCACCTGTGCGCAGCCAGAGTCGGGTGGGCAGGGTCAGGCTCCGGCCAGGGGCGGGGCCTGGGGCTCATCAAGAGCTGCTGGGCCAGGTGCGGACCCTTCCCCTTTGAGTGGTGCTGCCTTGCCGGGGGCTTTTTGCCGCGCAGGCCTGTGTGCCTGCCGTTTTGGAAGAGGCCGCGGTCGCCGCTCGTCCCTGGCTTCCAGGGGGTGCCCTCCCCTGACGGGGACCCCGGCCCTCCGTCTAGGGCGTCTGCGGGCGCACGGCCCCGCGGCTGGGGCCGTGAGTGCGAGGGGAGGGTGCAGGCGTGCCCCGGGAGGAAGGTTGGGGCTTTCGCGAAGGGCAAGGGGGCCCCGTTCCCCCATGGGGGAGGACAATCCGGTACCCCCATGGGTGCAAGGGTGGCCCTAGCCCGTTGGGGGCTGAGGGTCCCCGAACCCCTCACCAGCGCCCCCTAGCGGCGTCCCTAGGAAGTGCACCTGTGCGCAGCCAGAATCGGGTGGGCGGGGTCAGGCTCCGGCCAGGGGCGGGGCCTGGGGCTCATCAAGAGCTGCTGGGCCAGGTGCGGACCCTTCTCCTTTGAGTGGTGCTGCCTTGTCGGGGGCTTTTTGCCGCGCAGGCCTGTGTGCCTGCCGTTTTGGAAGAGGCCGCGGTCGCCGCTCGTCCCTGGCTTCCAGGGGGTGCCCTCCCCTGACGGGGACCCCGGCCCTCCGTCTAGGGCGTCTGCGGGCGCACGGCCCCGCTGCTGGGGCCGTGAGTGCGAGGGGAGGGTGCAGGCGTGCCCCGGGAGGAAGGTTGGGGCTTCCGCGAAGGGGAAGGGGGCCCCGTTCCCCCATGGCGGAGGACAACCCGTACCCCCATGGGTGCAGGGGTGGCCGCAGCCCGTTGGGGGCTGAGGGTCCCCGAACCCCCTCACCAGCGCCCCCTAGCGGCGGCCCTAGGAAGTGCACCTGTGCGCAGCAGAATCGGGTGGGCGGGGTCAGGCTCCGGCCAGGGGCGGGGCCTGGGGCTCATCAAGAGCTGCTGGGCCAGGTGCGGACCCTTCCCCTTTGAGTGGTGCTGCCTTGCCGGGGGCTTTTTGCCGCGCAGGCCTGTGTGCCTGCCGTTTTGGAAGAGGCCGCGGTCGCCGCTCGTCCCTGGCTTCCAGGGGGTGCCCTCCCCTGACGGGGACCCCGGCCCTCCTTCTAGGGCGTCTGCGGGCGCACGGCCCCGCCGCTGTTGCCGTGAGTGCGAGGGGAGGGTGCAGGCGTGCCCCGGGAGGAAGGTTGGGGCTTTCGCGAAGGGGAAGAGGGCCCCGTTCCCCACATGGCGGAGACAATCCCGTACCCCCATGGGTGCAGGGGTGGCCCCAGCCCGGTGGGGGCTGAGTGTCCCCGACCCCCTCACCAGCGCCCCCTAGCGGCGGCCCTTGGAAGTGCCCCTGTGCGCAGCCAGAGTCGGGTGGGCGGGGTCAGGCTCCGGCCATGGGCGGGGCCTGGGGCTCATCTAGAGCTGCTGGGCCAGGTGCGGACCCTTCCCCTTTGAGTGGTGCTGCCTTGCCGGGGGCTTTTTGCCGCGCAGGCCTGTGTGCCTGCCGTTTTGGAAGAGGCCGCGGTCGCCGCTCGTCCCTGGCTTCCAGGGGGTGCCCTCCCCTGACGGGGACCCTGGCCCTCCGTCTAGGGCGTCTGCGGGCGCACGGCCTCGCCGCTGGGGCCGTGAGTGCGAGGGGAGGGTGCAGGCGTGCCTCGGGAGGAAGTTTGGGGCTTCCGCGAAGGGCAAGGGGGCCCCGTTCCCCCATGGGGGAGGACAATCCGGTACCCCCATGGGTGCAGGGGTGGCCGCAGCCCGTTGGGGGCTAAGGGTCCCCGGACCCCCTCACCAGCGCCCCCTAGCGGCGGCCCTAGGAAGTGCACCTGTGCGCAACCAGAGTCGGGTGCGCGGGGTCAGTCTCCGGCCAGGGGCGGGGCCTGGGGCTCATCAAGAGCTGCTGGGCCAGGTGCGGACCCTTCCCCTTTGAGTGGTGCTGCCTTGCCGGGGGCTTTTTGCCGCGCAGGCCTGTGTGCCTGCCGTTTTGGAAGAGGCCGTGGTCGCCGCTCGTCCCTGGCTTCCAGGGGGTGCCCTCCCCTGACGGGGACCCCGGCCCTCCGTCTAGGGCGTCTGCGGGCGCACGGCCCCTCCGCTGGGGCCGTGAGTGCGAGAGGAGGTGCAGGCTTCCCCCGGGAGGAAGGTTGGGGCTTCCGCGAAGGGCAAGGGGGCCCCGTTCCCCCATGGGGGAGGACAATCCCTAACCCCCATGGGTGCAAGGGTGGCCCTAGCCCGTTGGGGGCTGAGGGTCCCCGAACCCCCTCACTAGCGCCCCCTAGCGGCGTCCCTAGGAAGTGCACCGGTGCGCAGCCAGAATCGGGTGGGCGGGGTCAGGCTCCGGCCAGGGGCTGGGCCTGGGGCTCATCAAGAGCTGCTGGGCCAGGTGCGGACCCTTCCCCTTTGAGTGGTGCTGCCTTGCCGGGGGCTTTTTGCCGCGCAGGCCTGTGTGCCTGCCGTTTTGGAAGAGGCCGCGGTCGCCGCTCGTCCCTGGCTTCCAGGGGGTGCCCTCCCCTGACGGGGACCCCGGCCTCCGTCTAGGGCGTCTGCGGGCGCACGGCCTCGCCGCTGGGGCCGTGAGTGCGAGGGGAGGGTGCAGGCGTGCCTCGGGAGGAATTTTGGGGCTTCCGCGAAGGGCAAGGGGGCCGCGTTCCCCCATGGGGGAGGACAATCCGGTACCCCCATGGGTGCAGGGGTGGCCGCAGCCCTTGGGGGCTGAGGGTCCCCGAACCCCCTCACCAGCGCCCCCTAGCGGCGGCCCTAGGAAGTGCACCTGTGCGCAGCCAGAGTCGGGTGGGCGGGGTCAGGCTCCGGCCAGGGGCGGGGCCTGGGGCTCATCAAGAGCTGCTGGGCCAGGTGCGGACCCTTCCCCTTTGAGTGGTGCTGCCTTGCCGGGGGCTTTTTGCCGCGCAGGCCTGTGTGCCTGCCGTTTTGGAAGAGGCCGTGGTCGCCGCTCGTCCCTGGCTTCCAGGGGGTGCCCTCCCCTGACGGGGACCCCGGCCCTCCGTCTAGGGCGTCTGCGGGCGCACGGCCCCGCCGCTGGGGCCGTGAGTTCGAGAGGAGGTGCAGGCTTCCCCCGGGAGGAAGGTTGGGGCTTCCGCGAAGGGCAAGGGGGCCCCGTTCCCCCATGGGGGAGGACAATCCCTAACCCCCATGGGTGCAAGGGTGGCCCTAGCCCGTTGGGGGCTGAGGGTCCCCGAACCCCCTCACCAGCGCCCCCTAGCGGCGTCCCTAGGAAGTGCACCTGTGCGCAGCCAGAATCGGGTGGGCGGGGTCAGGCTCCGGCCAGGGGCGGGGCCTGGGGCTCATCAAGAGCTGCTGGGCCAGGTGCGGACCCTTCCCCTTTGAGTAGTGCTGCCTTGCCGGGGTCTTTTTGCCGCGCAGGCCTGTGTGCCTGCCGTTTTGTAAGAGGCCGCGGTCGCCGCTCGTCCCTGGCTTCCAGGGGGTGCCCTCCCCTGACGGGGACCCCGGCCCTCCGTCTAGGGCGTCTGCGGGCGAACGGCCCCGCCGCTGGGGCTGTGAGTGCGAGGGGAGGGTGCAGGCGTGCCCCGGGAGGAAGGTTGGGGCTTTCGCGAAGGGCAAGGGGGCCCCGTTCCCCCATGGGGGAGGTCAATCCGGTACCCCCATGGGTGCAAGGGTGGCCCTGGCCCGTTGGGGGCTGAGGGTCCCCGAACCCCCTCACCAGCGCCCCCTAGCGGCGTCCCTAGGAAGTGCACCTGTGCGCAGCCAGAATCGGGTGGGCGGGGTCAGGCTCCGGCCAGGGGCGGGGCCTGGGGCTCATCAAGAGCTGCTGGGCCAGGTGCGGACCCTTCCCCTTTGAGTGGTGCTGCCTTGCCGGGGGCTTTTTGCCGCGCAGGCCTGTGTGCCTGCCGTTTTGGAAGAGGCCGCGGTCGCCGCTCGTCCCTGGCTTCCAGGGGGTGCCCTCCCCTGACGGGGACCCCGGCCCTCCGTCTAGGGCGTCTGCGGGCGCACGGCCCCGCCGCTGGGGCCGTGAGTGCGAGGGGAGCGTGCAGGCGTGCCCCGGGAGGAAGGTTGGTGCTTCCGCGAAGGGGAAGGGGGCCCCGTTCCCCCATGGCGGAGGACAACCCGTACCCCCATGGGTGCAGGGGTGGCCGCAGCCCGTTGGGGGCTGAGGGTCCCCGAACCCCCTCACCAGCGCCCCCTAGCGGCGGCCCTAGGAAGTGCACCTGTGCGCAGCCAGAATCGGGTGGGCGGGGTCAGGCTCCGGCCAGGGGCGGGGCCTGGGGCTCATCAAGAGCTGCTGGGCCAGGTGCGGACCCTTCCCCTTTGAGTGGTGCTGCCTTGCCGGGGGCTTTTTGCCGCGCAGGCCTGTGTGCCTGCCGTTTTGGAAGAGGCCGCGGTCGCCGCTCGTCCCTGGCTTCCAGGGGGTGCCCTCCCCTGACGGGGACCCCGGCCCTCCGTCTAGGGCGTCTGCGGGCGCACGGCCCAGCCGCTGGGGCCGTGAGTGCGAGGGGAGGGTGCAGGCATGCCCCGGGAGGAAGGTTGGGGCTTCCGCGAAGGGGAAGGGGGCCCCGTTCCCCCATGGCGGAGGACAACCCGTACCCCCATGGGTGCAGGGGTGGCCGCAGCCCGTTGGGGGCTGAGGGTCCCCGAACCCCCTCACCAGCGCCCCCTAGCGGCGGCCCTAGTAAGTGCACCTGTGCGCAGCCAGAGTCGGGTGGCCGGGTCAGGCTCCGGCCAGGGGCGGGGCCTGGGGCTCATCAAGAGCTGCTGGGCCAGGTGCGTACCCTTCCCCTTTGAGTGGTGCTGCCTTGCCGGGGGCTTTTTGCCGCGCAGGCCTGTGTGCCTGCCGTTTTGGAAGAGGCCGCGGTCGCCGCTCGTCCCTGGCTTCCAGGGGGTGCCCTCCCCTGACGGGGACCCCGGCCCTCCGTCTAGGGCGTCTGCGGGCGCACGGCCCCGCCGCTGGGGCTGTGAGTGCGAGGGGAGGGTGCAGGCGTGCCCCGGGAGGAAGGTTGGGGCTTCCGCGTAGGGGAAGGGGGCCCCGTTCCCCACATGGTGGAGACAATCCCGTACCCCCATGGGTGCAAGGGTGGCCCTAGCCCGTTGGGGGCTGAGGGTCCCCGAACCCCCTCACCAGCGCCCCCTAGCGGCGCCCCTAGGAAGTGCACCTGTGCGCAGCCAGAGTCCTGTGGGCGGGGTCAGGCTCCGGCCAGGGGCGGGGCCTGGGGCTCATCAAGAGCTGCTGGGCCAGGTGCGGACCCTTCCCCTTTGAGTGGTGCTGATTGCCGGGGGCTTTTTGCCGCGCAGGCCTGTGTGCCTGCCGTTTTGGAAGAGGCCGCGGTCGCCGCTCGTCCCTGGCTTCCAGGGGGTGCCCTCCCCTGACAGGGACCCCGGCCCTCCGTCTAGGGCGTCTGCGGGCGCACGGCCCCGCCGCTGGGGCCGTGAGTGCGAGAGGAGGTGCAGGCTTCCCCGGGAGGAAGGTTGGGGCTTCCGCGAAGGGCAAGGGGGCCCCGTTCCCCCATGGGGGAGGACAATCCCTAACCCCCATGGGTGCAAGGGTGGCCCTAGCCCGTTGGGGGCTGAGGGTCCCCGAACCCCCTCACCAGCGCCCCCTAGCGGCGTCCCTAGGAAGTGCACCTGTGCGCAGCCAGAATCGGGTGGGCGGGGCCTGGGGCTCATCAAGAGCTGCTGGGCCAGGTGCGGACCCTTCCCCTTTGAGTGGTGCTGCCTTGCCGGGGGCTTTTTGCCGCGCAGGCCTGTGTGCCTGCCGTTTTGGTAGAGGCCGCGGTCGCCGCTCGTCCCTGGCTTCCAGGGGGTGCCCTCCCCTGACGGGGACCCCGGCCCTCCGTCTAGGGCGTCTGCGGGCGCACGGCCCCGCCGCTGGGGCTGTGAGTGCGAGGGGAGGGTGCAGGCGTGCCCCAGGAGGAAGGTTGGGGCTTTCGCGAAGGGCAAGGGGGCCCCGTTCCCCCATGGGGGAGGACAATCCGGTACCCCCATGGGTGCAAGGGTGGCCCTAGCCCGTTGGGGGCTGAGGGTCCCCGAACCCCCTCACCAGCGCCCCCTAGCGGCGTCCCTAGGAAGTGCACCTGTGCGCAGCCAGAATCGGGTGGGCGGGGTCAGGCTCCGGCCAGGGGCGGGGCCTGGGGCTCATCAAGAGCTGCTGGGCCAGGTGCGGACCCTTCCCCTTTGAGTGGTGCTGCCTTGCCGGGGGCTTTTTGCCGCGCAGGCCTGTGTGCCTGCCGTTTTGGAAGAGGCCGCGGTCGCCTCTCGTCCCTGGCTTCCAGGGGGTGCCCTCCCCTGGCGGGGACCCCGTCCCTCCGTCTAGGGCGTCTGCGGGCGCACGGCCTCGCCGCTGGGGCCGTGAGTGCGAGGGGAGGGTGCAGGCGTGCCCCGGGAGGAAGTTTGGGGCTTCCGCGAAGGGCAAGGGGGCCCCGTTACCCCATGGGGGAGGACAATCCGGTACCCCCATGGGTGCAGGGGTGGCCGCAGCCCGTTGGGGACTGAGGGTCCCCGAACCCCCTCACCAGCGCCCCCTAGCGGCGGCCCTAGGAAGTGCACCTGTGCGCAGCCAGAGTCGGGTGGGCGGGGTCAGGCTCCGGCCAGGGGCGGGGCCTGGGGCTCATCAAGAGCTGCTGGGCCAGGTGCGGACCCTTCCCCTTTGAGTGGTGCTGCCTTGCCGGGGGCTTTTTGCCGCGCAGGCCTGTGTGCCTGCGGTTTTGGAAGAGGCCGCGGTCGCCGCTCCTCCCTGGCTTCCAGGGGGTGCCCTCCCCTGACGGGGACCCCGGCCCTCCGTCTAGGGCGTCTGCGGGCGCACGGCCCCGCGGCTGGGGCCGTGAGTGCGAGGGGAGGGTGCAGGCGTGCCCCGGGAGGAAGGTTGGGGCTTTCGCGAAGGGCAAGGGGGCCCCGTTCCCCCATGGGGGAGGACAATCCGGTACCCCCATGGGTGCAAGGGTGGCCCTAGCCCGTTGGGGGCTGAGGGTCCCCGAACCCCCCACCAGCGCCCCTAGCGGCGTCCCTAGGAAGTGCACCTGTGCGCAGCCAGAATCGGGTGGGCGGGGTCAGGCTCCGGCCAGGGGCGGGGCCTGGGGCTCATCAAGAGCTGCTGGGCCAGGTGCGGACCCGCTCCTTTGAGTGGTGCTGCCTTGCCGGGGGCTTTTTGCCGCGCAGGCCTGTGTGCCTGCCGTTTTGGAAGAGGCCGCGGTCGCCGCTCGTCCCTGGCTTCCAGGGGGTGCCCTCCCCTGACGGGGACCCCGGCCCTCCGTCTAGGGCGTCTGCCGGCGCACGGCCCCGCCGCTGGGGCCGTGAGTGCGAGGGGAGGGTGCAGGCGTGCCCCGGGAGGAAGGTTGGGGCTTCCGCGAAGGGGAAGGGGGCCCCGTTCCCCCATGGCGGAGGACAACCCGTACCCCCATGGGTGCAGGGGTGGCCGCAGCCCGTTGGGGGCTGAGGGTCCCCGAACCCCCTCACCAGCGCCCCCTAGCGGCGGCCCTAGTAAGTGCACCTGTGCGCAGCCAGAGTCGGGTGGGCGGGTCAGGCTCCGGCCAGGGGCGGGGCCTGGGGCTCATCAAGAGCTGCTGGGCCAGGTGCGTACCCTTCCCCTTTGAGTGGTGCTGCCTTGCCGGGGGCTTTTTGCCGCGCAGGCCTGTGTGCCTGCCGTTTTGGAAGAGGCCGCGGTCGCCGCTCGTCCCTGGCTTCCAGGGGGTGCCCTCCCCTGACGGGGACCCCGGCCCTCCGTCTAGGGCGTCTGCGGGCGCACGGCCCCGCCGCTGGGGCTGTGAGTGCGAGGGGAGGGTGCAGGCGTGCCCCGGGAGGAAGGTTGGGGCTTCCGCGTAGGGGAAGGGGGCCCCGTTCCCCACATGGTGGAGACAATCCCGTACCCCCATGGGTGCAAGGGTGGCCCTAGCCCGTTGGGGGCTGAGGGTCCCTGAACCCCCTCACCAGCGCCCCCTAGCGGCGCCCCTAGGAAGTGCACCTGTGCGCAGCCAGAGTCCTGTGGGCGGGGTCAGGCTCCGGGCAGGGGCGGGGCCTGGGGCTCATCAAGAGCTGCTGGGCCAGGTGCGGACCCTTCCCCTTTGAGTGGTGCTGATTGCCGGGGGCTTTTTGCCGCGCAGGCCTGTGTGCCTGCCGTTTTGGAAGAGGCCGCGGTCGCCGCTCGTCCCTGGCTTCCAGGGGGTGCCCTCCCCTGACAGGGACCCCGGCCCTCCGTCTAGGGCGTCTGCGGGCGCACGGCCCCGCCGCTGGGGCCGTGAGTGCGAGAGGAGGTGCAGGCTTCCCCGGGAGGAAGGTTGGGGCTTCCGCGAAGGGCAAGGGGGCCCCGTTCCCCCATGGGGGAGGACAATCCCTAACCCCCATGGGTGCAAGGGTGGCCCTAGCCCGTTGGGGGCTGAGGGTCCCCGAACCCCCTCACCAGCGCCCCCTAGCGGCGTCCCTAGGAAGTGCACCTGTGCGCAGCCAGAATCGGGTGGGCGGGGCCTGGGGCTCATCAAGAGCTGCTGGACCAGGTGCGGACCCTTCCCCTTTGAGTGGTGCTGCCTTGCCAGGGGCTTTTTGCCGCGCAGGCCTGTGTGCCTGCCGTTTTGGTAGAGGCCGCGGTCGCCGCTCGTCCCTGGCTTCCAGGGGGTGCCCTCCCCTGACGGGGAACCCGGCCCTCCGTCTAGGGCGTCTGCGGGCGCACGGCCCCGCCGCTGGGGCTGTGAGTGCGAGGGGAGGGTGCAGGCGTGCCCCAGGAGGAAGGTTGGGGCTTTCGCGAAGGGCAAGGGGGCCCCGTTCCCCCATGGGGGAGGACAATCCGGTACCCCCATGGGTGCAAGGGTGGCCCTAGCCCGTTGGGGGCTGAGGGTCCCCGAACCCCCTCACCAGCGCCCCCTAGCGGCGTCCCTAGGAAGTGCACCTGTGCGCAGCCAGAATCGGGTGGGCGGGGTCAGGCTCCGGCCAGGGGCGGGGCCTGGGGCTCATCAAGAGCTGCTGGGCCAGGTGCGGACCCTTCCCCTTTGAGTGGTGCTGCCTTGCCGGGGGCTTTTTGCCGCGCAGGCCTGTGTGCCTGCCGTTTTGGAAGAGGCCGCGGTCGCCGCTCGTCCCTGGCTTCCAGGGGGTGCCCTCCCCTGACGGGGACCCCGGCCCTCCGTCTAGGGCGTCTGCGGGCGCACGGCCCCGCCGCTGGGGCCGTGAGTGCGAGGGGAGGGTGCAGGCGTGCCCCGGGAGGAAGGTTGGGGCTTCCGCGAAGGGGAAGGGGGCCCCGTTCCCCCATGGCGGAGGACAACCCGTACCCCCATGGGTGCAGGGGTGGCCGCAGCCCGTTGGGGGCTGAGGGTCCCCGAACCCCCTCACCAGCGCCCCCTAGCGGCGGCCCTAGGAAGTGCACCTGTGCGCAGCCAGAGTCGGGTGGGCGGGGTCAGGCTCCGGCCAGGGGCGGGGCCTGGGGCTCATCAAGAGCTGCTGGGCCAGGTGCGGACCCTTCCCCTTTGAGTGGTGCTGCCTTGCCGGGGGCTTTTTGCCGCGCAGGCCTGTGTGCCTGCCGTTTTGGAAGAGGCCGCGGTCGCCTCTCGTCCCTGGCTTCCAGGGGGTGCCCTCCCCTGGCGGGGACCCCGTCCCTCCGTCTAGGGCGTCTGCGGGCGCACGGCCTCGCCGCTGGGGCCGTGAGTGCGAGGGGAGGGTGCAGGCGTGCCCCGGGAGGAAGTTTGGGGCTTCCGCGAAGGGCAAGGGGGCCCCGTTACCCCATGGGGGAGGACAATCCGGTACCCCCATGGGTGCAGGGGTGGCCGCAGCCCGTTGGGGGCTGAGGGTCCCCGAACCCCCTCACCAGCGCCCCCTAGCGGCGGCCCTAGGAATTGCACCTGTGCGCAGCCAGAGTCGGGTGGGCGGGGTCAGGCTCCGGCCAGGGGCGGGGCCTGGGGCTCATCAAGAGCTGCTGGGCCAGGTGCGGACCCTTCCCCTTTGAGTGGTGCTGCCTTGCCGGGGGCTTTTTGCCGCGCAGGCCTGTGTGCCTGCGGTTTTGGAAGAGGCCGCGGTCGCCGCTCGTCCCTGGCTTCCAGGGGGTGCCCTCCCCTGACGGGGACCCCGGCCCTCCGTCTAGGGCGTCTGCGGGCGCACGGCCCCGCGGCTGGGGCCGTGAGTGCGAGGGGAGGGTGCAGGCGTGCCCCGGGAGGAAGGTTGGGGCTTTCGCGAAGGGCAAGGGGGCCCCGTTCCCCCATGGGGGAGGACAATCCGGTACCCCCATGGGTGCAAGGGTGGCCCTAGCCCGTTGGGGGCTGAGGGTCCCCGAACCCCCCACCAGCGCCCCTAGCGGCGTCCCTAGGAAGTGCACCTGTGCGCAGCCAGAATCGGGTGGGCGGGGTCAGGCTCCGGCCAGGGGCGGGGCCTGGGGCTCATCAAGAGCTGCTGGGCCAGGTGCGGACCCGCTCCTTTGAGTGGTGCTGCCTTGCCGGGGGCTTTTTGCCGCGCAGGCCTGTGTGCCTGCCGTTTTGGAAGAGGCCGCGGTCGCCGCTCGTCCCTGGCTTCCAGGGGGTGCCCTCCCCTGACGGGGACCCCGGCCCTCCGTCTAGGGCGTCTGCGTGCGCACGGCCTCGCCGCTGGGGCCGTGAGTGCGAGGGGAAGGTGCAGGCGTGCCCCGGGAGGAAGGTTGGGGCTTCCGCGAAGGGGAAGGGGGCCCCGTTCCCCCATGGCGGAGGACAACCCGTACCCCCATGGGTGCAGGGGTGGCCCCAGCCCGGTGGGGGCTGAGTGTCCCCCAACCCCCTCACCAGCGCCCCCTAGCGGCGGCCCTTGGAAGTGCACCTGTGCGCAGCCAGAGTCGGGTGGGCGGGGTCAGGCTCCGGCCATGGGCGGGGCCTGGGGCTCATCAAGAGCTGCTGGGCCAGGTGCGGACCCTTCCCCTTTGAGTGGTGCTGCCTTGCCGGGGGCTTTTTGCCGCGCAGGCCTGTGTGCCTGCCGTTTTGGAAGAGGCCGCGGTCGCCGCTCGTCCCTGGCTTCCAGGGGGTGCCCTCCCCTGACGGGGACCCCGGCCCTCCGTCTAGGGCGTCTGCGGGCGCACGGCCTCGCCGCTGGGGCCGTGAGTGCGAGGGGAGGGTGCAGGCGTGCCCCGTGAGGAAGTTTGGGGCTTCCGCGAAGGGCAAGGGGGCCCCGTTCCCCCATGGGGGAGGACAATCCGGTACCCCCATGGGTGCAGGGGTGGCCGCAGCCCGTTGGGGGCTGAGGGTCGCCGAACCCCCTCACCAGCGCCCCCTAGCGGCGGCCCTAGGAAGTGCACCTGTGCGCAGCCAGAGTCGGGTGGGCGGGGTCAGGCTCCGGCCAGGGGCGGGGCCTGGGGCTCATCAAGAGCTGCTGGGCCACGTGCGGACCCTTCCCCTTTGAGTGGTGCTGCCTTGCCGGGGGCTTTTTGCCGCGCAGGCCTGTGTGCCTGCCGTTTTGGAAGAGGCCGCGGTCGCCGCTCGTCCCTGGCTTCCAGGGGGTGCCCTCCCCTGACGGGGACCCCGGCCCTCCTTCTAGGGCGTCTGAGGGCGCACGGCCCCGCCGCTGGGGCCGTGTGTGCGAGTGGAGGGTGCAGGCGTGCCCCGGGAGGAAGGTTGGGGCTTCCGCGAAGGGGAAGAGGGCCCCGTTCCCCACATGGCGGAGACAATCCCGTACTCCCATGGGTGCAGGGGTGGCCCCAGCCCGGTGGGGGCTGAGTGTCCCCGAACCCCCTCACCAGCGCCCCCTAGCGGCGGCCCTTGGAAGTGCACCTGTGCGCAGCAAGAGTCGGGTGGGCGGGGTCAGGCTCCGGCCATGGGCGGGGCCTGGGGCTCATCAAGAGCTGCTGGGCCAGGTGCGGACCCTTCCCCTTTGAGTGGTGCTGCCTTGCCGGGGGCTTTTTGCCGCGCAGGCCTGTGTGCCTGCCGTTTTGGAAGAGGCCGCGGTCGCCGCTCGTCCCTGGCTTCCAGGGGGTGCCCTCCCCTGACGGGGACCCCGTCCCTCCGTCTAGGGCGTCTGCGGGCGCACGGCCTCGCCGCTGGGGCCGTGAGTGCGAGGGGAGGGTGCAGGCGTGCACCGGGAGGAAGTTTGGGGCTTCCGTGAAGGGGAAGGGGGCCCCGTTCCCCCATGGGGGAGGACAATCCGGTACCCCCATGGGTGCAGGGGTGGCCGCAGCCCGTTGGGGGCTGAGGGTCCCCGAACCCCCTCACCAGCGCCCCCTAGCGGCGGCCCTAGGAAGTGCACCTGTGCGCAGCCAGAGTCGGGTGGGCGGGGTCAGGCTCCGGCCAGGGGCGGGGCCTGGGGCTCATCAAGAGCTGCTGGGCCAGGTGCGGACCCTTCCCCTTTGAGTGGTGCTGCCTTGCCGGGGGCTTTTTGCCGCGCAGGCCTGTGTGCCTGCCGTTTTGGAAGAGGCCGCGGTCGCCGCTCGTCCCTGGCTTCCAGGGGGTGCCCTCCCCTGACGGGGACCCCGGCCCTCCGTCTAGGGCGTCTGCGGGCGCACGGCCCCGCGGCTGGGGCCGTGAGTGCGAGGGGAGGGTGCAGGCGTGCCCCGGGAGGAAGGTTGGGCTTTCGCGAAGGGCAAGGGGGCCCCGTTCCCCCATGGGGGAGGACAATCCGGTACCCCCATGGGTGCAAGGGTGGCCCTAGCCCGTTGGGGGCTGAGGGTCCCCGAACCCCTCACCAGCGCCCCCTAGCGGCGTCCCTAGGAAGTGCACCTGTGCGCAGCCAGAATCGGGTGGGCGGGGTCAGGCTCCGGCCAGGGGCGGGGCCTGGGGCTCATCAAGAGCTGCTGGGCCAGGTGCGGACCCTTCTCCTTTGAGTGGTGCTGCCTTGCCGGGGGCTTTTTGCCGCGCAGGCCTGTGTGCCTGCCGTTTTGGAAGAGGCCGCGGTCGCCGCTCGTCCCTGGCTTCCAGGGGGTGCCCTCCCCTGACGGGGACCCCGGCCCTCCGTCTAGGGCGTCTGCGGGCGCACGGCCCCGCCGCTGGGGCCGTCAGTGCGAGGGGAGGGTGCAGGCGTGCCCCGGGAGGAAGGTTGGGGCTTCCGCGAAGGGGAAGGGGGCCCCGTTCCCCCATGGCGGAGGACAACCCGTACCCCCATGGGTGCAGGGGTGGCCGCAGCCCGTTGGGGGCTGAGGGTCCCCGAACCCCCTCACCAGCGCCCCCTAGCGGCGGCCCTAGGAAGTGCACCTGTGCGCAGCAGAATCGGGTGGGCGGGGTCAGGCTCCGGCCAGGGGCGGGGCCTGGGGCTCATCAAGAGCTGCTGGGCCAGGTGCGGACCCTTCCCCTTTGAGTCGTGCTGCCTTGCCGGGGGCTTCTTGCCGCGCAGGCCTGTGTGCCTGCCGTTTTGGAAGAGGCCGCGGTCGCCGCTCGTCCCTGGCTTCCAGGGGGTGCCCTCCCCTGACGGGGACCCCGGCCCTCCTTCTAGGGCGTCTGCGGGCGCACGGCCCCGCCGCTGTTGCCGTGAGTGCGAGTGGAGGGTGCAGGCGTGCCCCGGGAGGAAGGTTGGGGCTTCCGCGAAGGGGAAGAGGGCCCCGTTCCCCACATGGCGGAGACAATCCCGTACCCCCATGGGTGCAGGGGTGGCCCCAGCCCGGTGGGGGCTGAGTGTCCCCGACCCCCTCACCAGCGCCCCCTAGCGGCGGCCCTTGGACGTGCACCTGTGCGCAGCCAGAGTCGGGTGGGCGGGGTCAGGCTCCGGCCATGGGCGGGGCCTGGGGCTCATCTAGAGCTGCTGGGCCAGGTGCGGACCCTTCCCCTTTGAGTGGTGCTGCCTTGCCGGGGGCTTTTTGCCGCGCAGGCCTGTGTGCCTGCCGTTTTGGAAGAGGCCGCGGTCGCCGCTCGTCCCTGGCTTCCAGGGGGTGCCCTCCCCTGACGGGGACCCTGGCCCTCCGTCTAGGGCGTCTGCGGGCGCACGGCCTCGCCGCTGGGGCCGTGAGTGCGAGGGGAGGGTGCAGGCGTGCCTCGGGAGGAAGTTTGGGGCTTCCGCGAAGGGCAAGGGGGCCCCGTTCCCCCATGGGGGAGGACAATCCGGTACCCCCATGGGTGCAGGGGTGGCCGCAGCCCGTTGGGGGCTGAGGGTCCCCGAACCCCCTCACCAGCGCCCCCTAGCGGCGGCCCTAGGAAGTGCACCTGTGCGCAGCCAGAGTCGGGTGCGCGGGGTCCGGCTCCGGCCAGGGGAGGGGCCTGGGGCTCATCAAGAGCTGCTGGGCCAGGTGCGGACCCTTCCCCTTTGAGTGGTGCTGCCTTGCCGGGGGCTTTTTGCCGCGCAGGCCTGTGTGCCTGCCGTTTTGGAAGAGGCCGTGGTCGCCGCTCGTCCCTGGCTTCCAGGGGGTGCCCTCCCCTGACGGGGACCCCGGCCCTCCGTCTAGGGCGTCTGCGGGCGCACGGCCCCTCCGCTGGGGCCGTGAGTGCGAGAGGAGGTGCAGGCTTCCCCTGGGAGGAAGGTTGGGGCTTCCGCGAAGGGCAAGGGGGCCCCGTTCCCCCATGGGGGAGGACAATCCTGTACCCCCATGGGTGGAAGGGTGGCCCTAGCCCGTTGGGGGCTGAGGGTCCCCGAACCCCCTCACCAGCGCCCCCTAGCGGCGTCCCTAGGAAGTGCACCTGTGCGCAGCCAGAATCGGGTGGGCGGGGTCAGGCTCCGGCCAGGGGCGGGGCCTGGGGCTCATCCAGAGCTGCTGGGCCAGGTGCGGACCCTTCTCCTTTGAGTGGTGCTGCCTTGCCGGGGGCTTTTTGCCTCGCAGGCCTGTGTGCCTGCCGTTTTGGAAGAGGCCACGGTCGCCGCTCGTCCCTGGCTTCCAGGGGGTGCCCTCCCCTGACGGGGACCCCGGCCCTCCGTCTAGGGCGTCTGCGGGCGCACGGCCCCGCCGCTGGGGCCGTGAGTGCGAGGGGAGGGTGCAGGCGTGCCCCGGGAGGAAGGTTGGGGCTTCCGCGAAGGGGAAGGGGGCCCCGTTCCCCCATGGCGGAGGACAACCCGTACCCCCATGGGTGCAGTGGTGGCCGCAGCCCGTTGGGGGCTGAGGGTCCCCGAACCCCCTCACCAGCGCCCCCTAGCGGCGGCCCTAGGAAGTGCACCTTTGCGCAGCCAGAGTCGGGTGGGCGGGGTCAGGCTCCGGCCAGGGGCGGGGCCTGGGCCTCATCAAGAGCTGCTGGGCCAGGTGCGGACCCTTCCCCTTTGAGTGGTGCTGCCTTGCCGGGGGCTTTTTGCCGCGCAGGCCTGTGTGCCTGCCGTTTTGGAAGAGGCCGCGGTCGCCGCTCGTCCTTGGCTTCCAGGGGGTGCCCTCCCCTGACGGGGACCCCGGCCCTCCGTCTAGGGCGTCTGCGGGCGCACGGCCCCGCCGCTGGGGCTGTGAGTGCGAGGGGAGGGTGCAGGCGTGCCCCGGGAGGAAGGTTGGGGCTTCCGCGTAGGGGAAGGGGGCCCCGTTCCCCACATGGTGGAGACAATCCCCTACCCCCATGGGTGCAAGGGTGGCCCTAGCCCGTTGGGGGCTGAGGGTCCCCGAACCCCCTCACCAGCGCCCCCTAGCGGCGTCCCTAGGAAGTGCACCTGTGCGCAGCCAGAATCGGGTGGGCGGGGTCAGGCTCCGGCCAGGGGCGGGGCCTGGGGCTCATCAAGAGCTGCTGGGCCAGGTGCGGACCCTTCCCCTTTGAGTGGTGCTGCCTTGCCGGGGGCTTTTTGCCGCGCAGGCCTGTGTGCCTGCCGTTTTGGAAGAGGCCGCGGTCGCCGCTCGACCCTGGCTTCCAGGGGTTGCCCTCCCCAGACGGGGACCCCGGCCCTCCCTCTAGGGCGTCTGCGGGCGCACGGCCTCGCCGCTGGGGCCGTGAGTGCAAGGGGAGGGTGCAGGCGTGCCCCGGGAGGAAGGTTGGGGCTTCCGCGAAGGGGAAGGGGGCCCCGTTCCCCCATGGCGGAGGACAACCCGTACCCCCATGGGTGCAGGGGTGGCCGCAGCCCGTTGGGGGCTGAGGGTCCCCGAACCCCCTCACCAGCGCCCCCTAGCGGCGGCCCTAGGAAGTGCACCTGTGCGCAGCCAGAGTCGGGTGGGCGGGGTCAGGCTCCGGCCAGGGGCGGGGCCTGGGGCTCATCCAGAGCTGCTGGGCCAGGTGCGGACCCTTCCCCTTTGAGTGGTGCTGCCTTGCCCGGGGCTTTTTGCCGCGCAGGCCTGTGTGCCTGCCGTTTTGGAAGAGGCCGCGGTCGCCGCTCGTCCCTGGCTTCCAGGGGGTGCCCTCCCCTGACGGGGACCCCGGCCCTCCGTCTAGGGCGTCTGCGGGCGCACGGCCCCGCCGCTGGGGCTGTGAGTGCGAGAGGAGGTGCAGGCTTCCCCCGGGAGGAAGGTTGGTGCTTCCGCGAAGGGCAAGGTGGCCCCTTTCCCAATGGGGGAGGACAATCCGGTACCCCCATGGGTGCAAGGGTGGCCCTAGCCCGTTGGGGGCTGAGGGTCCCCGAACCCCCTCACCAGCGCCCCCTAGCGGCGTCCCTAGGAAGTGCACCTGTGCGCAGCCAGAATCGGGTGGGCGGGGTCAGGCTCCGGCCAGGGGCGGGGCCTGGGGCTCATCAAGAGCTGCTGGGCCAGGTGCGGACCCTTCCCCTTTGAGTGGTGCTGCCTTGCCGGGGGCTTTTTGCCGCGCAGGCCTGTGTGCCTGCCGTTTTGGAAGAGGCCGCGGTCGCCGCTCGTCCCTGGCTTCCAGGGGGTGCCCTCCCCTGACGGGGCCCCGGCCCTCCGTCTAGGGCGTCTGCGGGCGCACGGCCCCGCCGCTGGGGCCGTGAGTGCGAGGGGAGGGTGCAGGCGTGCCCCGGGAGGAAGGTTGGGGCTTCCGCGAAGGGGAAGAGGGCCCTGTTCCCCACATGGCGGAGACAATCCCGTACCCCCATGGGTGCAGGGGAGGCCCCAGCCCGGTGGGGGCTGAGTGTCCCCGAACCCCCTCACCAGCGCCCCCTAGCGGCGGCCCTTGGAAGTGCACCTGTGCGCAGCCAGAGTCGGGTGGGCGGGGTCAGGCTCCGGCCATGGGCGGGGCCTGGGGCTCATCAAGAGCTGCTGGGCCAGGTGCGGACCCTTCCCCTTTGAGTGGTGCTGCCTTGCCGGGGGCTTTTTGCCGCGCAGGCCTGTGTGCCTGCCGTTTTGGAAGAGGCCGCGGTCGCCGCTCGTCCCTGGCTTCCAGGGGGTGCCCTCCCCTGACGGGGCCCCGGCCCTCCGTCTAGGGCGTCTGCGGGCGCACGGCCCCGCCGCTGGGGCCGTGAGTGCGAGGGGAGGGTGCAGGCGTGCCCCGGGAGGAAGGTTGGGGCTTCCGCGAAGGGGAAGAGGGCCCCGTTCCCCACATGGCGGAGACAATCCCGTACCCCCATGGGTGCAGGGGTGGCCCCAGCCCGGTGGGGGCTGAGTGTCCCCGAACCCCCTCACCAGCGCCCCCTAGCGGCGGCCCTAGGAAGTGCACCTTTGCGCAGCCAGAGTCGGGTGGGCGGGGTCAGGCTCTGGCCAGGGGCGGGGCCTGGGGCTCATCAAGAGCTGCTGGGCCAGGTGCGGACCCTTCCCCTTTGAGTGGTGCTGCCTTGCCGGGGGCTTTTTGCCGCGCAGGCCTGTGTGCCTGCGGTTTTGGAAGAGGCCGCGGTCGCCGCTCGTCCCTGGCTTCCAGGGGGTGCCCTCCCCTGACGGGGACCCCGGCCCTCCGTCTAGGGCGTCTGCGGACGCACGGCCCCGCCGCTGGGGCTGTGAGTGCGAGGGGAGGGTGCAGGCGTGCCCCGGGAGGAAGGTTGGGGCTTTCGCGAAGGGCAAGGGGGCACCGTTCCCCCATGGTGGAGGACAATTCGGTACCCCCATGGGTGCAAGGGTGGCCCTAGCCCGTTGGGGGCTGAGGGTCCCCGAACCCCCTCACCAGCGCCCCCTAGCGGCGTCCCTAGGAAGTGCACCTGTGCGCAGCCAGAATCGGGTGGGCGGGGTCAGGCTCCTGCCAGGGGCGGGGCCTGGGGCTCATCAAGAGCTGCTGGGCCAGGTGCGGAACCTTCTCCTTTGAGTGGTGCTGCCTTGCCGGGGGCTTTTTGCCGCGCAGGCCTGTGTGCCTGCCGTTTTGGAAGAGGCCGCGGTCGCCGCTCGTCCCTGGCTTCCAGGGGGTGCCCTCCCCTGACGGGGACCCCGGCCCTCCGTCTAGGGCGTCTGCGGGCGCACGGCCCCGCCGCTGGGGCCGTGAGTGCGAGGGGAGGGTGCAGGCGTGCCCCGGGAGGAAGGTTGGGGCTTCCGCGAAGGGGAAGGGGGCCCCGTTCCCCCATGGCGGAGGACAACCCGTACCCCCATGGGTGCAGGGGTGGCCGCAGCCCGTTGGGGGCTGAGGGTCCCCGAACCCCCTCACCAGCACCCCCTAGCGGCGGCCCTAGGAAGTGCACCTGTGCGCAGCCAGAGTCGGGTGGGCGGGGTCAGGCTCCGGCCAGGGGCGGGCCTGGGGCTCATCAAGAGCTGCTGGGCCAGGTGCGAACCCTTCCCCTTTGAGTGGTGCTGCCTTGCCGGGGGCTTTTTGCCGCGCAGGCCTGTGTGCCTGCCGTTTTGGAAGAGGCCGCGGTCGCCGCTCGTCCCTGGCTTCCAGGGGGTGCCCTCCCCTGACGGGGACCCCGGCCCTCCGTCTAGGGCGTCTGCGGGCGCACGGCCCCGCCGCTGGGGCTGTGAGTGCGAGAGGAGGTGCAGGCTTCCCCCGGGAGGAAGGTTGGGGCTTTCGCGAAGGGCAAGGGGGCCCCGTTCCCCCATGGGGGAGGACAATCCGGTATCCCCATGGGTGCAAGGGTGGCCCTAGCCCGTTGGGGGCTGAGGGTCCCCGAACCCCCTCACCAGCGCCCCCTAGCGGCGTCCCTAGGAAGTGCACCTGTGCGCAGCAAGAATCGGGTGGGCGGGGTCAGGCTCCGGCCAGGGGCGGGGCCTGGGGCTCATCAAGAGCTGCTGGGCCAGGTGCGGACCCTTCCCCTTTGAGTGGTGCTGCCTTGCCGGGGGCTTTTTGCCGCGCAGACCTGTGTGCCTTCCGTTTTGGAAGAGGCCGCGGTCGCCGCTCGTCCCTGGCTTCCAGGGGGTGCCCTCCCCTGACGGGGACCCCGGCCCTCCTTCTAGGGCGTCTGCGGGCGCCCGGCCCCGCCGCTGGGGCCGTGAGTGCGAGTGGAGGGTGCAGGCGTGCCCCGGGAGGAAGGTTGGGGCTTCCGCGAAGGGGAAGAGGGCCCCGTTCCCCCATGGGGGAGGACAATCCGGTACCCCCATGGGTGCAAGGGTGGCCCTAGCCCGTTGGGGGCTGAGGGTCCCCGAACCCCCTCACCAGCGCCCCCTAGCGGCGGCCCAAGGAAGTGCACCTGTGCGCAGCCAGATTCGGGTGGGCGGGGTCAGGCTCCGGCCAGGGGCGGGGCCTGGGGCTCATAAGAGCTGCTGGGCCAGGTGCGGACCCTTCCCCTTTGAGTGGTGCTGCCTTGCCGGGGGCTTTTTGCCGCGCAGGCCTGTGTGCCTGCCGTTTTGGAAGAGGCCGCGGTCGCCGTTCGTCCCTGGCTTCCAGGGGGTGCCCTCCCCTGACGGGGACCCCGGCCCTCCGTCTAAGGGCGTCTGCGGGCGCACGGCCCCGCCCCTGGGGCCGTGAGTGCGAGGGGAGGGTGCAGGCGTGCCCCGGGAGGAAGGTTGGGGCTTTCGCGAAGGGCAAGGGGGCCCCGTTCCCCCATGGTGGAGGACAATCCGGTACCCCCATGGGTGCAAGGGTGGCCCTAGCCCGTTGGGGGCTGAGGGTCCCCGAACCCCCTCACCAGCGCCCCCTAGCGGCGTCCCTAGGAAGTGCACCTGTGCGCAGCCAGAATCGGGTGGGCGGGGTCAGGCTCCGGCCAGGGGCGGGGCCTGGGGCTCATCAACAGCTCCTGGGCCAGGTGCGGACCCTTCTCCTTTGAGTGGTGCTGCCTTGCCGGGGGCTTTTTGCCGCGCAGGCCTGTGTGCCTGCCGTTTTGGAAGAGGCCGCGGTCGCCGCTCGTCCCTGGCTTCCAGGGGGTGCCCTCCCCTGACGGGGACCCCGGCCCTCCGTCTAGGGCGTCTGCGGGCGCACGGCCCCGCCGCTGGGGCCGTGAGTGCGAGGGGAGGGTGCAGGCGTGCCCCGGGAGGAAGGTTGGGGCTTCCGCGAAGGGGAAGGGGGCCCCGTTCCCCCATGGCGGAGGACAACCCGTACCCCCATGGGTGCAGGGGTGGCCGCAGCCCGTTGGGGGCTGAGGGTCCACTAACCCCCTCACCAGCGCCCCCTAGCGGCGGCCCTAGGAAGTGCACCTGTGCGCAGCCAGAGTCGGGTGGGCGGGGTCAGGCTCCGGCCAGGGGCGGGGCCTGGGGCTCATCAAGAGCTGCTGGGCCAGGTGCGGACCCTTCCCCTTTGAGTGGTGCTGCCTTGCCGGGGGCTTTTTGCCGCGCAGGCCTGTGTGCCTGCCGTTTTGGAAGAGGCCGCGGTCGCCGCTCGTCCCTGGCTTCCAGGGGGTGCCCTCCCCTGACGGGGACCCCGGCCCTCCGTCTAGGGCGTCTGCGGGCGCACGGCCCCGCCGCTGGGGCTGTGAGTGCGAGAGGAGGTGCAGGCTTCCCCCGGGAGGAAGGTTGGGGCTTCCGCGAAGGGCAAGGTGGCCCCTTTCCCAATGGGGGAGGACAATCCGGTACCCCCATGGGTGCAAGGGTGGCCCTAGCCCGTTGGGGGCTGAGGGTCCCCGAACCCCCTCACCAGCGCCCCCTAGCGGCGTCCCTAGGAAGTGCACCTGTGCGCAGCCAGAATCGGGTGGGCGGGGTCAGGCTCCGGCCAGGGGCGGGGCCTGGGGCTCATCAAGAGCTGCTGGGCCAGGTGCGGACCCTTCCCCTTTGAGTGGTGCTGCCTTGCCGGGGGCTTTTTGCCGCGCAGGCCTGTGTGCCTGCCGTTTTGGAAGAGGCCGCGGTCGCCGCTCGTCCCTGGCTTCCAGGGGGTGCCCTCCCCTGACGGGGCCCCGGCCCTCCGTCTAGGGCGTCTGCGGGCGCACGGCCCCGCCGCTGGGGCCGTGAGTGCGAGGGGAGGGTGCAGGCGTGCCCCGGGAGGAAGGTTGGGGCTTCCGCGAAGGGGAAGAGGGCCCTGTTCCCCACATGGCGGAGACAATCCCGTACCCCCATGGGTGCAGGGGAGGCCCCAGCCCGGTGGGGGCTGAGTGTCCCCGAACCCCCTCACCAGCGCCCCCTAGCGGCGGCCCTTGGAAGTGCACCTGTGCGCAGCCAGAGTCGGGTGGGCGGGGTCAGGCTCCGGCCATGGGCGGGGCCTGGGGCTCATCAAGAGCTGCTGGGCCAGGTGCGGACCCTTCCCCTTTGAGTGGTGCTGCCTTGCCGGGGGCTTTTTGCCGCGCAGGCCTGTGTGCCTGCCGTTTTGGAAGAGGCCGCGGTCGCCGCTCGTCCCTGGCTTCCAGGGGGTGCCCTCCCCTGACGGGGCCCCGGCCCTCCGTCTAGGGCGTCTGCGGGCGCACGGCCCCGCCGCTGGGGCCGTGAGTGCGAGGGGAGGGTGCAGGCGTGCCCCGGGAGGAAGGTTGAGGCTTCCGCGAAGGGGAAGAGGGCCCCGTTCCCCACATGGCGGAGACAATCCCGTACCCCCATGGGTGCAGGGGTGGCCCCAGCCCGGTGGGGGCTGAGTGTCCCCGAACCCCCTCACCAGCGCCCCCTAGCGGCGGCCCTAGGAAGTGCACCTTTGCGCAGCCAGAGTCGGGTGGGCGGGGTCAGGCTCTGGCCAGGGGCGGGGCCTGGGGCTCATCAAGAGCTGCTGGGCCAGGTGCGGACCCTTCCCCTTTGAGTGGTGCTGCCTTGCCGGGGGCTTTTTGCCGCGCAGGCCTGTGTGCCTGCGGTTTTGGAAGAGGCCGCGGTCGCCGCTCGTCCCTGGCTTCCAGGGGGTGCCCTCCCCTGACGGGGACCCCGGCCCTCCGTCTAGGGCGTCTGCGGACGCACGGCCCCGCCGCTGGGGCTGTGAGTGCGAGGGGAGGGTGCAGGCGTGCCCCGGGAGGAAGGTTGGGGCTTTCGCGAAGGGCAAGGGGGCCCCGTTCCCCCATGGTGGAGGACAATTCGGTACCCCCATGGGTGCAAGGGTGGCCCTAGCCCGTTGGGGTCTGAGGGTCCCCGAACCCCCTCACCAGCGCCCCCTAGCGGCGTCCCTAGGAAGTGCACCTGTGCGCAGCCAGAGTCGGGTGGGCTGGGTCAGGCTCCGGCCAGGGGCGGGCCTGGGGCTCATCAAGAGCTGCTGGGCCAGGTGCGAACCCTTCCCCTTTGAGTGGTGCTGCCTTGCCGGGGGCTTTTTGCCGCGCAGGCCTGTGTGCCTGCCGTTTTGGAAGAGGCCGCGGTCGCCGCTCGTCCCTGGCTTCCAGGGGGTGCCCTCCCCTGACGGGGACCCCGGCCCTCCGTCTAGGGCGTCTGCGGGCGCACGGCCCCGCCGCTGGGGCTGTGAGTGCGAGAGGAGGTGCAGGCTTCCCCCGGGAGGAAGGTTGGGGCTTTCGCGAAGGGCAAGGGGGCCCCGTTCCCCCATGGGGGAGGACAATCCGGTACCCCCATGGGTGCAAGGGTGGCCCTAGCCCGTTGGGGGCTGAGGGTCCCCGAACCCCCTCACCAGCGCCCCCTAGCGGCGTCCCTAGGAAGTGCACCTGTGCGCAGCCAGAATCGGGTGGGCGGGGTCAGGCTCCGGCCAGGGGCGGGGCCTGGGGCTCATCAAGAGCTGCTGGGCCAGGTGCGGACCCTTCCCCTTTGAGTGGTGCTGCCTTGCCGGGGGCTTTTTGCCGCGCAGACCTGTGTGCCTTCCGTTTTGGAAGAGGCCGCGGTCGCCGCTCGTCCCTGGCTTCCAGGGGGTGCCCTCCCCTGACGGGGACCCCGGCCCTCCTTCTAGGGCGTCTGCGGGCGCCCGGCCCCGCCGCTGGGGCCGTGAGTGCGAGTGGAGGGTGCAGGCGTGCCCCGGGAGGAAGGTTGGGGCTTTCGCGAAGGGCAAGGGGGCCCCGTTCCCCCATGGTGGAGGACAATCCGGTACCCCCATGGGTGCAAGGGTGGCCCTAGCCCGTTGGGGGCTGAGGGTCCCCGAACCCCCTCACCAGCGCCCCCTAGCGGCGTCCCTAGGAAGTGCACCTGTGCGCAGCCAGAATCGGGTGGGCGGGGTCAGGCTCCGGCCAGGGGCGGGGCCTGGGGCTCATCAACAGCTCCTGGGCCAGGTGCGGACCCTTCTCCTTTGAGTGGTGCTGCCTTGCCGGGGGCTTTTTGCCGCGCAGGCCTGTGTGCCTGCCGTTTTGGAAGAGGCCGCGGTCGCCGCTCGTCCCTGGCTTCCAGGGGGTGCCCTCCCCTGACGGGGACCCCGGCCCTCCGTCTAGGGCGTCTGCGGGCGCACGACCCCGCCGCTGGGGCCGTGAGTGCGAGGGGAGGGTGCAGGCGTGCCCCGGGAGGAAGGTTGGGGCTTCCGCGAAGGGGAAGGGGGCCCCGTTCCCCCATGGCGGAGGACAACCCGTACCCCCATGGGTGCAGGGGTGGCCGCAGCCCGTTGGGGGCTGAGGGTCCACTAACCCCCTCACCAGCGCCCCCTAGCGGCGGCCCTAGGAAGTGCACCTGTGCGCAGCCAGAGTCGGGTGGGCGGGGTCAGGCTCCGGCCAGGGGCGGGGCCTGGGGCTCATCAAGAGCTGCTGGGCCAGGTGCGGACCCTTCCCCTTTGAGTGGTGCTGCCTTGCCGGGGGCTTTTTGCCGCGCAGGCCTGTGTGCCTGCCGTTTTGGAAGAGGCCGCGGTCGCCGCTCGTCCCTGGCTTCCAGGGGGTGCCCTCCCCAGACGGGGACCCCGGCCCTCCGTCTAGGGCGTCTGCGGGCGCACGGCCTCGCCGCTGGGGCCGTGAGTGCGAGGGGAGGGTGCAGGCGTGCCCCGGGAGGAAGGTTGGGGCTTCCGCGAAGGGGAAGGGGGCCCCGTTCCCCCATGGCGGAGGACAACCCGTACCCCCATGGGTGCAGGGGTGGCCGCAGCCCGTTGGGGGCTGAGGGTCCCCGAACCCCCTCACCAGCGCCCCCTAGCGGCGGCCCTAGGAAGTGCACCTGTGCGCAGCCAGAGTCGGGTGGGCGGGGTCAGGCTCCGGCCTGGGGCGGGGCCTGGGGCTCATCAAGAGCTGCTGGGCCAGGTGCGGACCCTTCCCCTTTGAGTGGTGCTGCCTTGCCCGGGGCTTTTTGCCGCGCAGGCCTGTGTGCCTGCCGTTTTGGAAGAGGCCGCGGTCGCCGCTCGTCCCTGGCTTCCAGGGGGTGCCCTCCCCTGACGGGGACCCCGGCCCTCCGTCTAGGGCGTCTGCGGGCGCACGGCCCCGCCGCTGGGGCTGTGAGTGCGAGAGGAGGTGCAGGCTTCCCCCGGGAGGAAGGTTGGGGCTTCCGCGAAGGGCAAGGTGGCCCCGTTCCCCCATGGGGGAGGACAATCCGGTACCCCCATGGTTGCAAGGGTGGCCCTAGCCCGTTGGGGGCTGAGGGTCCCCGAACCCCCTCACCAGCGCCCCCTAGAGGCGTCCCTAGGAAGTGCACCTGTGCGCAGCCAGAATCGGGTGGGCGGGGTCAGGCTCCGGCCAGGGGCGGGGCCTGGGGCTCATCAAGAGCTGCTGGGCCAGGTGCGGACCCTTCCCCTTTGAGTGGTGCTGCCTTGCCGGGGGCTTTTTGCCGCGAAGGCCTGTGTGCCTGCCGTTTTGGAAGAGGCCGCGGTCGCCGCTCGTCCCTGGCTTCCAGGGGGTGCCCTCCCCTGACGGGGACCCCGGCCCTCCGTCTAGGGCGTCTGCGGGCGCACGGCCCCGCCGCTGGGGCTGTGAGTGCGAGAGGAGGTGCAGGCTTCCCCCGGGAGGAAGGTTGGGGCTTTCGTGAAGGGCAAGTGGGCTCCGTTCCCCCATGGGGGAGGACAATCCGGTACCCCCATGGGTGCAAGGGTGGCCCTAGCCCGTTGGGGGCTGAGGGTCCCCGAACCCCCTCACCAACGCCCCCTAGCGGCGGCCCTAGGAAGTGCACCTGTGCGCAGCCAGAATCGGGTGGGCGGGGTCAGGCTCCGACAGGGGCGGGGCCTGGGGCTCATCAAGAGCTGCTGGGCCAGGTGCGGACCCTTCCCCTTTGAGTGGTGCTGCCTTGCCGGGGGCTTTTTGCCGCGCAGGCCTGTGTGCCTGCCGTTTTGGAAGAGGCCGCGGTCGCCGCTCGTCCCTGGCTTCCAGGGGGTGCCCTCCGCTGACGGGGACCCCGGCCCTCCGTCTAGGGCGTCTGCGGGCGCACGGCCCCGCCGCTGGGGCTGTGAGTGCGAGGGGAGGGTGCAGGCGTGCCCCGGGAGGAAGGTTGGGGCTTTCGCGAAGGGCAAGGGGGCCCCGTTCCCCCATGGGGGAGGACAATCCGGTACCCCCATGGGTGCAAGGGTGGCCCTAGCCCGTTGGGGGCTGAGGGTCCCCGAACCCCCTCACCAGCGCCCCCTAGCGGCGGCCCTAGGAAGTGCACCTGTGCGCAGCCAGAATCGGGTGGGCGGGGTCAGGCTCCGACAGGGGCGGGGCCTGGGGCTCATCAAGAGCTGCTGGGCCAGGTGCGGACCCTTCCCCTTTGAGTGGTGCTGCCTTGCCGGTGGCTTTTTGCCGCGCAGGCCTGTGTGCCTGCCGTTTTGGAAGAGGCCGCGGTCGCCGCTCGTCCCTGGCTTCCAGGGGGTGCCCTCCCCTGACGGGGACCCCGGCCCTCCGTCTAGGGCGTCTGCGGGCGCACGGCCCCGCCGCTGGGGCCGTGAGTGCGAGGGGAGGGTGCAGGCGTGCCCCGGGAGGAAGGTTGGGGCTTCCGCGAAGGGGAAGAGGGCCCCGTTCCCCACATGGCGGAGACAATCCCGAACCCCCATGGGTGCAGGGGTGGCCCCAGCCTGGTGGGGGCTGAGTGTCTCCGAACCCCCTCACGAGCGCCCCCTAGCAGCGGCCCTTGGAAGTGCACCTGTGCGCAGCCAGAGTCGGGTGGGCGGGGTCAGGCTCCGGCCAGGGGCGGGGCCTGGGGCTCATCAAGAGCTGCTGGGCCAGGTGCGGACCCTTCCCCTTTGAGTGGTGCTGCCTTGCCGGGGGCTTTTTGCCGCGAAGGCCTGTGTGCCTGCCGTTTTGGAAGAGGCCGCGGTCGCCGCTCGTCCCTGGCTTCCAGGGGGTGCCCTCCCCTGACGGGGACCCCGGCCCTCCGTCTAGGGCGTCTGCGGGCGCACGGCCTCGCCGCTGGGGCCGTGAGTGCGAGGGGAGGGTGCAGGCGTGCCCCGGGAGGAAGTTTGGGGCTTCCGCGAAGGGCAAGGGGGCCCCGTTCCCCCATGGGGGAGGACAATCCGGTACCCCCATGGGTGCAGGGGTGGCCCCAGCCCGTTGGGGGCTGAGGGTCCCCGAACCCCCTCACCAGCGCCCCCTAGCGGCGTCCCTAGGAAGTGCACCTGTGCGCAGCCAGAATCGGGTGGGCGGGGTCAGGCTCCGGCCAGGGCCGGGGCCTGGGGCTCATCAAGAGCTGCTGGGCCAGGTGCGGACCCTTCTCCTTTGAGTGGTGCTGCCTTGCCGGGGGCTTTTTGCCGCGCAGGCCTGTGTGCCTGCCGTTTTGGAAGAGGCCGCGGTCGTCGCTCGTCCCTGGCTTCCAGGGGGTGCCCTCCCCTGACGGGGACCCCGGCCCTCCGTCTAGGGCGTCTGCGGGCGCACGGCCCCGCCGCTGGGGCCGTGAGTGCGAGGGGAGGGTGCAGGCGTGCCCCGGGAGGAAGGTTGGGGCTTCCGCGAAGGGGAAGGGGGCCCCATTCCCCCATGGCGGAGGACAACCCGTACCCCCATGGGTGCAGGGGTGGCCGCAGCCCGTTGGGGGCTGAGGGTCCCCGAACCCCCTCACCAGCGCCCCCTAGCGGCGGCCCTAGGAAGTGCACCTGTGCGCAGCCAGAGTCGGGTGGGCGGGGTCAGGCTCCGGCCAGGGGCGGGGCCTGGGGCTCATCAAGAGCTGCTGGGCCAGGTGCGGACCCTTCCCCTTTGAGTGGTGCTGCCTTGCCGGGGGCTTTTTGCCGCGCAGGCATGTGTGCCTGCCGTTTTGGAAGAGGCCGTGGTCGCCGCTCGTCCCTGGCTTCCAGGGGGTGCCCTCCCCTGACGGGGACCCCGGCCCTCCGTCTAGGGCGTCTGCGGGCGCACGGCCCCGCCGCTGGGGCTGTGAGTGCGAGGGGAGGGTGCAGGCGTGCCCCGGGAGGAAGGTTTGGGCTTCCGCGTAGGGGAAGGGGGCCCCGTTCCCCACATGGTGGAGACAATCCCCTACCCCCATGGGTGCAAGGGTGGCCCTAGCCCGTTGGGGGCTGAGGGTCCCCGAACCCCCTCACCAGCGCCCCCTAGAGGCGTCCCTAGGAAGTGCACCTGTGCGCAGCCAGAATCGGGTGGGCGGGGTCAGGCTCCGGCCAGGGGCGGGGCCTGGGGCTCATCAAGAGCAGCTGGGCCAGGTGCGGACCCTTCCCCTTTGAGTGGTGCTGCCTTGCCGGGGGCTTTTTGCCGCGCAGGCCTGTGTGCCTGCCGTTTTGGAAGAGGCCGCGGTCGCCGCTCGTCCCTGGCTTCCAGGGGTTGCCCTCCCCAGACGGGGACCCCGGCCCTCCGTCTAGGGCGTCTGCGGGCGCACGGCCTCGCCGCTGGGTCGTGAGTGCGAGGGGAGGGTGCAGGCGTGCCCCGGGAGAAAGGTTGGGGCTTCCGCGAAGGGGAAGGGGGCCCCGTTCCCCCATGGCGGAGGACAACCCGTACCCCCATGGGTGCAGGGGTGGCCGCAGCCCGTTGGGGGCTGAAGGTCCCCGAAACCCCTCACCAGCGCCCCCTAGCGGCGGCCCTAGGAAGTGCACCTGTGCGCAGCCAGAGTCGGGTGGGCGGGGTCAGGCTCCGGCCAGGGGCGGGGCCTGGGGCTCATCAAGAGCTGCTCGGCCAGGTGCGGACCCTTCCCCTTTGAGTGGTGCTGCCTTGCCCGGGGCTTTTTGCCGCGCAGGCCTGTGTGCCTGCCGTTTTGGAAGAGGCCGCGGTCGCCGCTCGTCCCTGGCTTCCAGGGGGTGCCCTCCCCTGACGGGGACCCCGGCCCTCCGTCTAGGGCGTCTGCGGGCGCACGGCCCCGCCGCTGGGGCTGTGAGTGCGAGAGGAGGTGCAGGCTTCCCCCGGGAGGAAGGTTGGGGCTTCCGCGAAGGGCAAGGTGGCCCCGTTCCCCCATGGGGGAGGACAATCCGGTACCCCCATGGGTGCAAGGGTGGCCCTAGCCCGTTGGGGGCTGAGGGTCCCCGAACCCCCTCACCAGCGCCCCCTAGAGGCGTCCCTAGGAAGTGCACCTGTGCGCAGCCAGAATCGGGTGGGCGGGGTCAGGCTCCGGCCAGGGGCGGGGCCTGGGGCTCATCAAGAGCTGCTGGGCCAGGTGCGGACCCTTCCCCTTTGAGTGGTGCTGCCTTGCCGGGGGCTTTTAGCCGCGCAGGCCTGTGTGCCTGCCGTTTTGGAAGAGGCCGCGGTCGCCGCTCGTCCCTGGCTTCCAGGGGGTGCCCTCCCCTGACGGGGACCCCGGCCCTCCGTCTAGGGCGTCTGCGGGCGCACGGCCCCGCCGCTGGGGCTGTGAGTGCGAGAGGAGGTGCAGGCTTCCCCCGGGAGGAAGGTTGGGGCTTTCGCGAAGGGCAAGGGGGCCCCGTTCCCCCATGGGGGAGGACAATCCGGTACCCCCATGGGTGCAAGGGTGGCCCTAGCACGTTGCGGGCTGAGGGTCCCCGAACCCCCTCACCAGCGCCCCCTAGCGGCGGCCCTAGGAAGTGCACCTGTGCGCAGCCAGAATCGGGTGGGCGGGGTCAGGCTCCGGCCAGGGGCGGGGCCTGGGGCTCATCAAGAGCTGCTGGGCCAGGTGCGGACCCTTCCCCTTTGAGTGGTGCTGCCTTGCCGGGGGCTTTTTGCCGCGCAGGCCTGTGTGCCTGCCGTTTTGGAAGAGGCCGCGGTCGCCGCTCGTCCCTGGCTTCCAGGGGGTGCCCTCCCCTGACGGGGACCCCGGCCCTCCGTCTAGGGCGTCTGAGGCGCACGACCCCGCCGCTAGGGCTGTGAGTGCGAGGGGAGGGTGCAGGCGTGCCCCGGGAGGAAGGTTGGGGCTTTCGCGAAGGGCAAGGGGGCCCCGTTCCCCCATGGGGGAGGACAATCCGGTACCCCCATGGGTGCAAGGGTGGCCCTAGCCCGTTGGGGGCTGAGGGTCCCCGAACCCCCTCACCAGCGCCCCCTAGCGGCGGCCCTAGGAAGTGCACCTGTGCGCAGCCAGAATCGGGTGGGCGGGGTCAGGCTCCGGCCAGGGGCGGGGCCTGGGGCTCATCAAGAGCTGCTGGGCCAGGTGCGGACCCTTCCCCTTTGAGTGGTGCTGCCTTGCCGGGGGCTTTTTGCCGTGCAGGCCTGTGTGCCTGCCGTTTTGGAAGAGGCCGCGGTCGCCGCTCGTCCCTGGCTTCCAGGGGTTGCCCTCCCCTGACGGGGACCCCGGCCCTCCGTCTAGGGCGTCTGCGGGCGCACGGCCCCGCCGCTGGGGCCGTGAGTGCGAGTGGAGGGTGCAGGCGTGCCCCGGGAGGAAGGTTGGGGCTTCCGCGAAGGGGAAGAGGGCCCCGTTCCCCACATGGCGGAGACAATCCCGTACCCCCATGGGTGCAGGGGTGGCCCCAGCCCGGTGGGGGCTGAGTGTCCCCGAACCCCCTCACCAGCGCCCCCTAGCGGCGGCCCTTGGAAGTGCACCTGTGCGCAGCCAGAGTCGGGTGGGCGGGGTCAGGCTCCGGCCATGGGCGGGGCCTGGGGCTCATCAAGAGCTGCTGGACCAGGTGCGGACCCTTCCCCTTTGAGTGGTGCTGCCTTGCCGGGGGCTTTTTGCCGCGCAGGCCTGTGTGCCTGCCGTTTTGGAAGAGTCCGCGGTCGCCGCTCGTCCCTGGCTTCCAGGGGGTGCCCTCCCCTGACGGGGACCCCGGCCCTCCGTCTAGGGCGTCTGCGGGCGCACGGCCTCGCCGCTGGGGCCGTGAGTGCGAGGGGAGGGTGCAGGCGTGCCCCGGGAGGAAGTTTGGGGCTTCCGCGAAGGGCAAGGGGGACCGTTCCCCCATGGGGGAGGACAATCCGGTACCCCCATGTGTGCAGGGGTGGCCCCAGCCCGGTGGGGGCTGAGGGTCCCCGAACCCCCTCACCAGCGCCCCCTAGCGGCGGCCCTAGGAAGTGCACCTGTGAGCAGCCAGAGTCGGGTGGGCGGGGTCAGGCTCCGGCCAGGGGCGGGGCCTGGGGCTCATCAAGAGCTGCTGGGCCAGGTGCGGACCCTTCCCCTTTGAGTGGTGTTGCCTTGCCGGGGGCTTTTTGCCGCGCAGGCCTGTGTGCCTGCCGTTTTGGAAGAGGCCGCGGTCGCCGCTCGTCCCTGGCTTCCAGGGGGTGCCCTCCCCTGACGGGGACCCCGGCCCTCCGTCTAGGGCGTCTGCGGGCGCACGGCCCGCCGCTGGGGCCGTGAGTGCGAGGGGAGGGTGCAGGCGTGCCCCGGGAGGAAGGTTGGGGCTTCCGCGAAGGGGAAGAGGGCCCCGTTCCCCACATGGCGGAGACAATCCCGTACCCCCATGGGTGCAGGGGTGGCCCCAGCCTGGTGGGGGCTGAGTGTCTCCGAACCCCCTCACCAGCGCCCCCTAGCGGCGGCCCTTGGAAGTGCACCTGTGCGCAGCCAGAGTCGGGTGGGCGGGGTCAGGCTCCGGCCAGGGGCGGGGCCTGGGGCTCATCAAGAGCTGCTGGGCCAGGTGCGGACCCTTCCCCTTTGAGTGGTGCTGCCTTGCCGGGGGCTTTTTGCCGCGCAGGCCTGTGTGCCTGCCGTTTTGGAAGAGGCCGCGGTCGCCGCTCGTCCCTGGCTTCCAGGGGGTGCCCTCCCCTGACGGGGACCCCGGCCCTCCGTCTAGGGCGTCTGCGGGCGCACGGCCTCGCCGCTGGGGCCGTGAGTGCGAGGGGAGGGTGCAGGCGTGCCCCGGGAGGAAGTTTGGGGCTTCCGCGAAGGGCAAGGGGGCCCCGTTCCCCCATGGGGGAGGACAATCCGGTACCCCCATGGGTGCAAGGGTGGCCCTAGCACGTTGGGGGCTGAGGGTCCCCGAACCCCCTCACCAGCGCCCCCTAGCGGCGGCCCTAGGAAGTGCACCTGTGCGCAGCCAGAATCGGGTGGGCGGGGTCAGGCTCCGGCCAGGGGCGGGGCCTGGGGCTCATCAAGAGCTGCTGGGCCAGGTGCGGACCCTTCCCCTTTGAGTGGTGCTGCCTTGCCGGGGGCTTTTTGCCGCGCAGGCCTGTGTGCCTGCCGTTTTGGAAGAGGCCGCGGTCGCCGCTCGTCCCTGGCTTCCAGGGGGTGCCCTCCCCTGACGGGGACCCCGGCCCTCCGTCTAGGGCGTCTGAGGCGCACGACCCCGCCGCTAGGGCTGTGAGTGCGAGGGGAGGGTGCAGGCGTGCCCCGGGAGGAAGGTTGGGGCTTTCGCGAAGGGCAAGGGGGCCCCGTTCCCCCATGGGGGAGGACAATCCGGTACCCCCATGGGTGCAAGGGTGGCCCTAGCCCGTTGGGGGCTGAGGGTCCCCGAACCCCCTCACCAGCGCCCCCTAGCGGCGGCCCTAGGAAGTGCACCTGTGCGCAGCCAGAATCGGGTGGGCGGGGTCAGGCTCCGGCCAGGGGCGGGGCCTGGGGCTCATCAAGAGCTGCTGGGCCAGGTGCGGACCCTTCCCCTTTGAGTGGTGCTGCCTTGCCGGGGGCTTTTTGCCGTGCAGGCCTGTGTGCCTGCCGTTTTGGAAGAGGCCGCGGTCGCCGCTCGTCCCTGGCTTCCAGGGGTTGCCCTCCCCTGACGGGGACCCCGGCCCTCCGTCTAGGGCGTCTGCGGGCGCACGGCCCCGCCGCTGGGGCCGTGAGTGCGAGTGGAGGGTGCAGGCGTGCCCCGGGAGGAAGGTTGGGGCTTCCGCGAAGGGGAAGAGGGCCCCGTTCCCCACATGGCGGAGACAATCCCGTACCCCCATGGGTGCAGGGGTGGCCCCAGCCCGGTGGGGGCTGAGTGTCCCCGAACCCCCTCACCAGCGCCCCCTAGCGGCGGCCCTTGGAAGTGCACCTGTGCGCAGCCAGAGTCGGGTGGGCGGGGTCAGGCTCCGGCCATGGGCGGGGCCTGGGGCTCATCAAGAGCTGCTGGGCCAGGTGCGGACCCTTCCCCTTTGAGTGGTGCTGCCTTGCCGGGGGCTTTTTCCCGCGCAGGCCTGTGTGCCTGCCGTTTTGGAAGAGGCCGCGGTCGCCGCTCGTCCCTGGCTTCCAGGGGGTGCCCTCCCCTGACGGGGACCCCGGCCCTCCGTCTAGGGCGTCTGCGGGCGCACGGCCTCGCCGCTGGGGCCGTGAGTGCGAGGGGAGGGTGCAGGCGTGCCCCGGGAGGAAGTTTGGGGCTTCCGCGAAGGGCAAGGGGGACCGTTCCCCCATGGGGGAGGACAATCCGGTACCCCCATGGGTGCAGGGGTGGCCCCAGCCCGGTGGGGGCTGAGGGTCCCCGAACCCCCTCACCAGCGCCCCCTAGCGGCGGCCCTAGGAAGTGCACCTGTGAGCAGCCAGAGTCGGGTGGGCGGGGTCAGGCTCCGGCCAGGGGCGGGGCCTGGGGCTCATCAAGAGCTGCTGGGCCAGGTGCGGACCCTTCCCCTTTGAGTGGTGTTGCCTTGCCGGGGGCTTTTTGCCGCGCAGGCCTGTGTGCCTGCCGTTTTGGAAGAGGCCGCGGTCGCCGCTCGTCCCTGGCTTCCAGGGGGTGCCCTCCCCTGACGGGGACCCCGGCCCTCCGTCTAGGGCGTCTGCGGGCGCACGGCCCGCCGCTGGGGCCGTGAGTGCGAGGGGAGGGTGCAGGCGTGCCCCGGGAGGAAGGTTGGGGCTTCCGCGAAGGGGAAGAGGGCCCCGTTCCCCACATGGCGGAGACAATCCCGTACCCCCATGGGTGCAGGGGTGGCCCCAGCCTGGTGGGGGCTGAGTGTCTCCGAACCCCCTCACCAGCGCCCCCTAGCGGCGGCCCTTGGAAGTGCACCTGTGCGCAGCCAGAGTCGGGTGGGCGGGGTCAGGCTCCGGCCAGGGGCGGGGCCTGGGGCTCATCAAGAGCTGCTGGGCCAGGTGCGGACCCTTCCCCTTTGAGTGGTGCTGCCTTGCCGGGGGCTTTTTGCCGCGCAGGCCTGTGTGCCTGCCGTTTTGGAAGAGGCCGCGGTCGCCGCTCGTCCCTGGCTTCCAGGGGGTGCCCTCCCCTGACGGGGACCCCGGCCCTCCGTCTAGGGCGTCTGCGGGCGCACGGCCTCGCCGCTGGGGCCGTGAGTGCGAGGGGAGGGTGCAGGCGTGCCCCGGGAGGAAGTTTGGGGCTGCCGCGAAGGGCAAGGGGTCCCCGTTCCCCCATGGGGGAGGACAATCCGGTACCCCCATGGGTGCAGGGGTGGCCCCAGCCCGTTGGGGGCTGAGGGTCCCCGAACCCCCTCACCAGCGCACCCTAGCGGCGGCCCTAGGAAGTGCACCTGTGCGCAGCCAGAGTCGGGTGGGCGGGGTCAGGCTCCGGCCAGGGGCGGGGCCTGGGGCTCATCAAGAGCTGCTGGGCCAGGTGCGGACCCTTCCCCTTTGAGTGGTGCTGCCTTGCCGGGGGCTTTTTGCCGCGCAGGCCTGTGTGCCTGCCGTTTTGGAAGAGGCCGCGGTCGCCGCTCGTCCCTGGCTTCCAGGGGGTGCCCTCCCCTGACGGGGACCCCGGCCCTCCGTCTAGGGCGTCTGCGGGCGCACGGCCCCGCCGTTGGGGCTGTGAGTGCGAGGGGAGGGTGCAGGCGTGCCCCGAGAGGAAGGTTGGGGCTTCCGCGTAGGGGAAGGGGGCCCCGTTCCCCACATGGTGGAGACAATCCCCTACCCCCATGGGTGCAAGGGTGGCCCTAGCCCGTTGGGGGCTGAGGGTCCCCGAACCCCCTCACCAGCGCCCCCTAGAGGCGTCCCTAGGAAGTGCACCTGTGCGCAGCCAGAATCGGGTGGGCGGGGTCAGGCTCCGGCCAGGGGCGGGGCCTGGGGCTCATCAAGAGCTGCTGGGCCAGGTGCGGACCCTTCCCCTTTGAGTGGTGCTGCCTTGCCGGGGCTCTTTGCCGCGCAGGCCTGTGTGCCTGCCGTTTTGGAAGAGGCCGCGGTCGCCGCTCGTCCCTGGCTTCCAGGGGTTGCCCTCCCCAGACGGGGACCCCGGCCCTCCGTCTAGGGCGTCTGCGGGCGCACGGCCTCGCCGCTGGGTCGTGAGTGCGAGGGGAGGGTGCAGGCGTGCCCCGGGAGGAAGGTTGGGGCTTCCGCGAAGGGGAAGGGGGCCCCGTTCCCCCATGGCGGAGGACAACCCGTACCCCCATGGGTGCAGGGGTGGCCGCAGCCCGTTGGGGGCTGAGGGTCCCCGAACCCCCTCACCAGCGCCCCCTAGCGGCGGCCCTAGGAAGTGCACCTGTGCGCAGCCAGAGTCGGGTGGGCGGGGTCAGGCTCCGGCCAGGGGCGGGGCCTGGGGCTCATCAAGAGCTGCTGGGCCAGGTGCGGACCCTTCCCCTTTGAGTGGTGCTGCCTTGCCCGGGGCTTTTTGCCGCGCAGGCCTGTGTGCCTGCCGTTTTGGAAGAGGCCGCGGTCGCCGCTCGTCCCTGGCTTCCAGGGGGTGCCCTCCCCTGACGGGGACCCCGGCCCTCCGTCTAGGGCGTCTGCGGGCGCACGGCCCCGCCGCTGGGGCTGTGAGTGCGAGAGGAGGTGCAGGCTTCCCCCGGGAGGAAGGTTGGGGCTTTCGCGAAGGGCAAGGGGGCCCCGTTCCCCCATGGGGGAGGACAATCCGGTACCCCCATGGGTGCAAGGGTGGCCCTAGCACGTTGGGGGCTGAGGGTCCCCGAACCCCCTCACCAGCGCCCCCTAGCGGCGGCCCTAGGAAGTGCACCTGTGCGCAGCCAGAATCGGGTGGGCGGGGTCAGGCTCCGGCCAGGGGCGGGGCCTGGGGCTCATCAAGAGCTGCTGGGCCAGGTGCGGTCCCTTCCCCTTTGAGTGGTGCTGCCTTGCCGGGGGCTTTTTGCCGCGCAGGCCTGTGTGCCTGCCGTTTTGGAAGAGGCCGCGGTCGCCTCTCGTCCCTGGCTTCCAGGGGGTGCCCTCCCCTGACGGGGACCCCGGCCCTCCGTCTAGGGCGTCTGCGGCGCACGACCCCGCCGCTAGGGCTGTGAGTGCGAGGGGAGGGTGCAGGCGTACCCCGGGAGGAAGGTTGGGGCTTTCGCGAAGGGCAAGGGGGCCCCGTTCCCCCATGGGGGAGGACAATCCGGTACCCCCATGGGTGCAAGGGTGGCCCTAGCCCGTTGGGGGCTGAGGGTCCCCGAACCCCCTCACCAGCGCCCCCTAGCGGCGTCCCTAGGAAGTGCACCTGTGCGCAGCCAGAATCGGGTGGGCGGGGTCAGGCTCCGGCCAGGGGCGGGGCCTGGGGCTCATCAAGAGCTGCTGGGCCAGGTGCGGACCCTTCCCCTTTGAGTGGTGCTGCCTTGCCGGGGGCTTTTTGCTGCGCAGGCCTGTGTGCCTGCCGTTTTGGAAGAGGCCGCGGTCGCCGCTCGTCCCTGGCTTCCAGGGGGTGCCCTCCCCTGACGGGGACCCCGGCCCTCCGTCTAGGGCGTCTGCGGGCGCACGGCCCCGCCGCTGGGACCGTGAGTGCGAGGGGAGGGTGCAGGCGTGCCCCGGGAGGAAGGTTGGGGCTTCCGCGAAGGGGAAGAGGGCCCCGTTCCCCACATGGCGGAGACAATCCCGTACCCCCATGGGTGCAGGGGTGGCCCCAGCCCGGTGGGGGCTGAGTGTCCCCGAACCCCCTCACCAGCGCCCCCTAGCGGCGGCCCTTGGAAGTGCACCTGTGCGCAGCCAGAGTCGGGTGGGCGGGGTCAGGCTCCGGCCATGGGCGGGGCCTGGGGCTCATCAAGAGCTGCTGGGCCAGGTGCGGACCCTTCCCCTTTGAGTGGTGCTACTTTGCCGGGGGCTTTTTGCCGCGCAGGCCTGTGTGCCTGCCGTTTTGGAAGAGGCCGCGGTCGCCGCTCGTCCCTGGCTTCCAGGGGGTGCCCTCCCCTGACGGGGACCCCGGCCCTCCGTCTAGGGCGTCTGCGGGCGCACGGCCTCGCCGCTGGGGCCGTGAGTGCGAGGGGAGGGTGCAGGCGTGCCCCGGGAGGAAGGTTGGGGCTTCCGCGAAGGGCAAGGGGGACCGTTCCCCCATGGGGGAGGACAATCCGGTACCCCCATGGGTGCAGGGGTGGCCCCAGCCCGGTGGGGGCTGAGGGTCCCCGAACCCCCTCACCAGCGCCCCCTAGCGGCGGCCCTAGGAAGTGCACCTGTGCGCAGCCAGAGTCGGGTGGGCGGGGTCAGGCTCCGGCCAGGGGCGGGGCCTGGGGCTCATCAAGAGCTGCTGGGCCAGGTGCGGACCCTTCCCCTTTGAGTGGTGCTGCCTTGCCGGGGGCTTTTTGCCGCGCAGGCCTGTGTGCCTGCCGTTTTGGAAGAGGCCGCGGTCGCCGCTCGTCCCTGGCTTCCAGGGGGTGCCCTCCCCTGACGGGGACCCCGGCCCTCCGTCTAGGGCGTCTGCGGGCGCACGGCCCCGCCGCTGGGGCTGTGAGTGCGAGGGGAGGGTGCAGGCGTGCCCCGGGAGGAAGGTTGGGGCTTTCGCGAAGGGCAAGGGGGCCCCGTTCCCCCATGGGGGAGGACAATCCGGTACCCCCATGGGTGCAAGGGTGGCCCTAGCCCGTTGGGGGCTGAGGGTCGCCGAACCCCCTCACCAGCGCCCCCTAGCGGCGTCCCTAGGAAGTGCACCTGTGCGCAGCCAGAATCGGGTGGGCGGGGTCAGGCTCCGGCCAGGGCCGGGGCCTGGGGCTCATCAAGAGCTGCTGGGCCAGGTGCGGACCCTTCTCCTTTGAGTGGTGCTGCCTTGCCGGGGGCTTTTTGCCGCGCAGGCCTGTGTGCCTGCCGTTTTGGAAGAGGCCGCGGTCGCCGCTCGTCCCTGGCTTCCAGGGGTTGCCCTCCCCTGACGGGGACCCCGGCCCTCCGTCTAGGGCGTCTGCGGGCGCACGGCCCCGCCGCTGGGGCCGTGAGTGCGAGGGGAGGGTGCAGGCGGCCCCGGGAGGAAGGTTGGGGCTTCCGCGAAGGGGAAGGGGGCCCCGTTCCCCCATGGGGGAGGACAATCCGGTACCCCCATGGGTGCAAGGGTGGCCCTAGCCCGTTGGGGGCTGAGGGTCCCCGAACCCCCTCACCAGCGCTCCCTAGCGGCGGCCCTAGGAAGTGCACATGTGCGCAGCCAGAATCGGGTGGGCGGGGTCAGGCTCCGGCCAGGGGCGGGGCCTGGGGCTCATCAAGAGCTGCTGGGCCAGGTGCGGACCCTTCCCCTTTGAGTGGTGCTGCCTTGCCGGGGGCTTTTTGCCGCGCAGGCCTGTGTGCCTGCCGTTTTGGAAGAGGCCGCGGTCGCCGCTCGTCCCTGGCTTCCAGGGGGTGCCCTCCCCTGACGGGGACCCCGGCCCTCCGTCTAGCGCGTCTGCGGGCGCACGGCCCCGCCGCTGGGACCGTGAGTGCGAGGGGAGGGTGCAGGCGTGCCCCGGGAGGAAGGTTGGGGCTTCCGCGAAGGGGAAGAGGGCCCCGTTCCCCACATGGCGGAGACAATCCCGTACCCCCATGGGTGCAGGGGTGGCCCCAGCCCGATGGGGGCTGAGTGTCCCCGAACCCCCTCACCAGCGCCCCCTAGCGGCGGCCCTTGGAAGTGCACCTGTGCGCAGCCAGAGTCGGGTGGGCGGGGTCAGGCTCCGGCCATGGGCGGGGCCTGGGGCTCATCAAGAGCTGCTGGGCCAGGTGCGGACCCTTCCCCTTTGAGTGGTGCTACTTTGCCGGGGGCTTTTTGCCGCGCAGGCCTGTGTGCCTGCCGTTTTGGAAGAGGCCGCGGTCGCCGCTCGTCCCTGGCTTCCAGGGGGTGCCCTCCCCTGACGGGGACCCCGGCCCTCCGTCTAGGGCGTCTGCGGGCGCACGGCCCCGCCGCTGGGGCCGTGAGTGCGAGGGGAGGGTGCAGGCGTGCCCCGGGAGGAAGGTTGGGGCTTCCGCGAAGGGGAAGGGGGCCCCGTTCCCCCATGGCGGAGGACAACCCGTACCCCCATGGGTGCAGGGGTGGCCGCAGCCCGTTGGGGGCTGAGGGTCCCCGAACCCCCTCACCAGCGCCCCCTAGCGGCGGCCCTAGGAAGTGCACCTGTGCGCAGCCAGAGTCGGGTGGGCGGGGTCAGGCTCCGGCCAGGGGCGGGGCCTGGGGCTCATCAAGAGCTGCTGGGCCAGGTGCGGACCCTTCCCCTTTGAGTGGTGCTGCCTTGCCGGGTGCTTTTTGCCGCGCAGGACTGTGTGCCTGCCGTTTTGGAAGAGGCCGCGGTCGCCGCTCGTCCCTGGCTTCCAGGGGGTGCCCTCCCCTGACGGGGACCCCGGCCCTCCGTCTAGGGCGTCTGCGGGCGCACGGCCCCGCCGCTGGGGCTGTGAGTGCGAGGGGAGGGTGCAGGCGTGCCCCGGGAGGAAGGTTGGGGCTTCCGCGTAGGGGAAGGGGGCCCCGTTCCCCACATGGTGGAGACAATCCCCTACCCCCATGGGTGCAAGGGTGGCCCTAGCCCGTTGGGGGCTGAGGGTCCCCGAACCCCCTCACCAGCGCCCCCTAGAGGCGTCCCTAGGAAGTGCACCTGTGCGCAGCCAGAATCGGGTGGGCGGGGTCAGGCTCCGGCCAGGGGCGGGGCCTGGGGCTCATCAAGAGCTGCTGGGCCAGGTGCGGACCCTTCCCCTTTGAGTGGTGCTGCCTTGCCGGGGGCTTTTTGCCGCGCAGGCCTGTGTGCCTGCCGTTTTGGAAGAGGCCGCGGTCGCCGCTCGTCCCTGGCTTCCAGGGGTTGCCCTCCCCAGACGGGGACCCCGGCCCTCCGTCTAGGGCGTCTGCGGGCGCACGGCCTCGCCGCTGGGGCCGTGAGTGCGAGGGGAGGGTGCAGGCGTGCCCCGGGAGGAAGGTTGGGGCTTCCGCGAAGGGGAAGGGGGCCCCGTTCCCCCATGGCGGAGGACAACCCGTACCCCCATGGGTGCAGGGGTGGCCGCAGCCCGTTGGGGGCTGAGGGTCCCCGAACCCCCTCACCAGCGCCCCCTAGAGGCGTCCCTAGGAAGTGCACCTGTGCGCAGCCAGAATCGGGTGGGCGGGGTCAGGCTCCGGCCAGGGGCGGGGCCTGGGGCTCATCAAGAGCTGCTGGGCCAGGTGCGGACCCTTCCCCTTTGAGTGGTGCTGCCTTGCCGGGGGCTTTTTGCCGCGCAGGCCTGTGTGCCTGCCGTTTTGGAAGAGGCCGCGGTCGCCGCTCGTCCCTGGCTTCCAGGGGCTGCCCTCCCCTGACGGGGACCCCGGCCCTCCGTCTAGGGCGTCTGCGGGCGCAAGGCCCCGCCGCTGGGGCTGTGAGTGCGAGAGGAGGTGCAGGCTTCCCCCGGGAGGAAGGTTGGGGCTTTCGCGAAGGGCAAGGGGGCCCCGTTCCCCCATGGGGGAGGACAATCCGGTACCCCCATGGGTGCAAGGGTGGCCCTAGCCCGTTGGGGGCTGAGGGTCCCCGAACCCCCTCACCAGCGCCCCCTAGCGGCGGCCCTAGGAAGTGCACCTGTGCGCAGCCAGAATCGGGTGGGCGGGGTCAGGCTCCGGCCAGGGGCGGGGCCTGGGGCTCATCAAGAGCTGCTGGGCCAGGTGCGGACCCTTCCCCTTTGAGTGGTGCTGCCTTGCCCGGGGCTTTTTGCCGCGCAGGCCTGTGTGCCTGCCGTTTTGGAAGAGGCCGCGGTCGCCGCTCGTCCCTGGCTTCCAGGGGGTGCCCTCCCCTGACGGGGACCCCGGCCCTCCGTCTAGGGCGTCTGCGGGCGCACGGCCCCGCCGCTGGGGCTGTGAGTGCGAGGGGAGGGTGCAGGCGTGCCCCGGGAGGAAGGTTGGGGCTTTCGCGAAGGGCAAGGGTGCCCCGTTCCCCCATGGTGGAGGACAATCCGGTACCCCCATGGTGCAAGGGTGGCCCTAGCCCGTTGGGGGCTGAGGGTCCCCGAACCCCCTCACCAGCGCCCCCTAGCGGCGTCCCTAGGAAGTGCACCTGTGCGCAGCCAGAATCGGGTGGGCGGGGTCAGGCTCCGGCCAGGGGCGGGGCCTGGGGCTCATCAAGAGCTGCTGGGCCAGGTGCGGACCCTTCTCCTTTGAGTGGTGCTGCCTTGCCGGGGGCTATTTGCCGCGCAGGCCTGTGTGCCTGCCGTTTTGGAAGAGGCCGCGGTCGCCGCTCGTCCCTGGCTTCCAGGGGGTGCCCTCCCCTGACGGGGACCCCGGCCCTCCGTCTAGGGCGTCTGCGGGCGCACGGCCCCGCCGCTGGGGCCGTGAGTGCGAGGGGAGGGTGCAGGCGTGCCCCGGGAGGAAGGTTGGGGCTTCCGCGAAGGGGAAGGGGGCCCCGTTCCCCCATGGCGGAGGACAACCCGTACCCCCATGGGTGCAGGGGTGGCCGCAGCCCGTTGGGGGCTGAGGGTCCCCGAACCCCCTCACCAGCGCCCCCTAGCGGCGGCCCTAGGAAGTGCACCTGTGCGCAGACAGAGTCGGGTGGGCGGGGTCAGGCTCCGGCCAGGGGCGGGCCTGGGGCTCATCAAGAGCTGCTGGGCCAGGTGCTGACCCTTCCCCTTTGAGTGGTGCTGCCTTGCCGGGGGCTTTTTGCCGCGCAGGCCTGTGTGCCTGCCGTTTTGGAAGAGGCCGCGGTCGCCGCTCGTCCCTGGCTTCCAGGGGGTGCCCTCCCCTGACGGGGACCCCGGCCCTCCGTCTAGGGCGTCAGCGGGCGCACGGCCCCGCCGCTGGGGCTGTGAGTGCGAGAGGAGGTGCAGGCTTCCCCCGGGAGGAAGGTTGGGGCTTCCGCGAAGGGCAAGGTGGCCCCGTTCCCCCATGGGGGAGGACAATCCGGTACCCCCATGGGTGCAAGGGTGGCCCTAGCCCGTTGGGGGCTGAGGGTCCCCGAACCCCCTCACCAGCGCCCCCTAGCGGCGGCCCTAGGAAGTGCACCTGTGCGCAGCCAGAATCGGGTGGGCGGGGTCAGGCTCCGACAGGGGCGGGGCCTGGGGCTCATCAAGAGCTGCTGGGCCAGGTGCGGACCCTTCCCCTTTGAGTGGTGCTGCCTTGCCGGGGGCTTTTTGCCGCGCAGGCCTGTGTGCCTGCCGTTTTGGAAGAGGCCGCGGTCGCCGCTCGTCCCTGGCTTCCAGGGGGTGCCCTCCCCTGACGGGGACCCCGGCCCTCCGTCTAGGGCGTCTGCGGGCGCACGGCCCCGCCGCTGGGGCTGTGAGTGCGAGGGGAGGGTGCAGGCGTGCCCCGGGAGGAAGGTTGGGGCTTTCGCGAGGGGCAAGGGGGCCCCGTTCCCCCATGGGGGAGGACAATCCGGTACCCCCATGGGTGCAAGGGTGGCCCTAGCCCGTTGGGGGCTGAGGGTCCCCGAACCCCCTCACCAGCGCCCCCTAGCGGCGTCCCTAGGAAGTGCACCTGTGCGCAGCCAGAATCGGGTGGGCGGGGCAGGCTCCGGCCAGGGGCGGGGCCTGGGGCTCATCAAGAGCTGCTGGGCCAGGTGCGGACCCTTCCCCTTTGAGTGGTGCTGCCTTGCCGGTGGCTTTTTGCCGCGCAGGCCTGTGTGCCTGCCGTTTTGGAAGAGGCCGCGGTCGCCGCTCGTCCCTGGCTTCCAGGGGGTGCCCTCCCCTGACGGGGACCCCGGCCCTCCGTCTAGGGCGTCTGCGGGCGCACGGCCCCGCCGCTGGGGCCGTGAGTTCGAGGGGAGGGTGCAGGCGTGCCCCGGGTGGAAGGTTGGGGCTTGCGCGAAGGGGAAGAGGGCCCCGTTCCCCACATGGCGGAGACAATCCCGTACCCCCATGGGTGCAGGGGTGGCCCCAGCCCGTTGGGGGCTGAGGGTAACCGAACCCCCTCACCAGCGCCCCCTAGCGGCGGCCCTAGGAAGTGCACCTGTGCGCAGCCAGAGTCGGGTGGGCGGGGTCAGGCTCTGGCCAGGGGCGGGGCCTGGGGCTCATCAAGAGCTGCTGGGCCAGGTGCGGACCCTTCCCCTTTGAGTGGTGCTGCCTTGCCGGGGGCTTTTTGCCGCGCAGGCCTGTGTGCCTGCCGTTTTGGAAGAGGCCGCGGTCGCCGCTCGTCCCTGGCTTCCAGGGGGTGCCCTCCCCTGACGGGGACCCCGGCCTTCCGTCTAGGGCGTCTGCGGGCGCACGGCCCCGCCGCTGGGGCCGTGAGTGCGAGGGGAGGGTGCAGGCGTGCCCCGGGAGGAAGGTTGGGGCTTTCGCGAAGGGCAAGGGGGCCCCGTTCCCCCATGGGGGAGGACAATCCGGTACCCCCATGGGTGCAAGGGTGGCCCTAGCCCGTTGGGGGCTGAGGGTCCCCGAACCCCCTCACCAGCGCCCCCTAGCGGCGTCCCTAGGAAGTGCACCTGTGCGCAGCCAGAATCGGGTGGGCGGGGTCAGGCTCCGGCCAGGGCCGGGGCCTGGGGCTCATCAAGAGCTGCTGGGCCAGGTGCGGACCCTTCTCCTTTGAGTGGTGCTGCCTTGCCGGGGGCTTTTTGCCGCGCAGGCCTGTGTGCCTGCCGTTTTGGAAGAGGCCGCGGTCGCCGCTCGTCCCTGGCTTCCAGGGGGTGCCCTCCCCTGACGGGGACCCCGGCCCTCCGTCTAGGGCTTCTGCGGGCGCACGGCCCCGCCGCTGGGGCCGTGAGTGCGAGGGGAGGGTGCAGGCGTGCCCCGGGAGGAAGGTTGGGGCTTCCGCGAAGGGGAAGGGGGCCCCATTCCCCCATGGCGGAGGACAACCCGTACCCCCATGGGTGCAGGGGTGGCCGCAGCCCGTTGGGGGCTGAGGGTCCCCGAACCCCCTCACCAGCGCCCCCTAGCGGCGGCCCTAGGAAGTGCACCTGTGCGCAGCCAGAGTCGGGTGGGCGGGGTCAGGCTCCGGCCAGGGGCGGGGCCTGGGGCTCATCAAGAGCTGCTGGGCCAGGTGCGGACCCTTCCCCTTTGAGTGGTGCTGCCTTGCCGGGGGCTTTTTGCCGCGCAGGCCTGTGTGCCTGCCGTTTTGGAAGAGGCCGCGGTCGCCGCTCGTCCCTGGCTTCCAGGGGGTGCCCTCCCCTGACGGGGACCCCGGCCCTCCGTCTAGGGCGTCTGCGGGCGCACGGCCCCGCCGCTGGGACCGTGAGTGCGAGGGGAGGGTGCAGGCGTGCCCCGGGAGGAAGGTTGGGGCTTCCGCGAAGGGGAAGAGGGCCCCGTTCCCCACATGGCGGAGACAATCCCGTACCCCCATGGGTGCAGGGGTGGCCCCAGCCCGATGGGGGCTGAGTGTCCCCGAACCCCCTCACCAGCGCCCCCTAGCGGCGGCCCTTGGAAGTGCACCTGTGCGCAGCCAGAGTCGGGTGGGCGGGGTCAGGCTCCGGCCATGGGCGGGGCCTGGGGCTCATCAAGAGCTGCTGGGCCAGGTGCGGACCCTTCCCCTTTGAGTGGTGCTACTTTGCCGGGGGCTTTTTGCCGCGCAGGCCTGTGTGCCTGCCGTTTTGGAAGAGGCCGCGGTCGCCGCTCGTCCCTGGCTTCCAGGGGGTGCCCTCCCCTGACGGGGACCCCGGCCCTCCGTCTAGGGCGTCTGCGGGCGCACGGCCCCGCCGCTGGGGCTGTGAGTGCGAGGGGAGGGTGCAGGCGTGCCCCGGGAGGAAGGTTGGGGCTTCCGCGTAGGGGAAGGGGGCCCCGTTCCCCACATGGTGGAGACAATCCCCTACCCCCATGGGTGCAAGGGTGGCCCTAGCCCGTTGGGGGCTGAGGGTCCCCGAACCCCCTCACCAGCGCCCCCTAGAGGCGTCCCTAGGAAGTGCACCTGTGCGCAGCCAGAATCGGGTGGGCGGGGTCAGGCTCCGGCCAGGGGCGGGGCCTGGGGCTCATCAAGAGCTGCTGGGCCAGGTGCGGACCCTTCCCCTTTGAGTGGTGCTGCCTTGCCGGGGGCTTTTTGCCGCGCAGGCCTGTGTGCCTGCCGTTTTGGAAGAGGCCGCGGTCGCCGCTCGTCCCTGGCTTCCAGGGGTTGCCCTCCCCAGACGGGGACCCCGGCCCTCCGTCTAGGGCGTCTGCGGGCGCACGGCCTCGCCGCTGGGGCCGTGAGTGCGAGGGGAGGGTGCAGGCGTGCCCCGGGAGGAAGGTTGGGGCTTCCGCGAAGGGGAAGGGGGCCCCGTTCCCCCATGGCGGAGGACAACCCGTACCCCCATGGGTGCAGGGGTGGCCGCAGCCCGTTGGGGGCTGAGGGTCCCCGAACCCCCTCACCAGCGCCCCCTAGAGGCGTCCCTAGGAAGTGCACCTGTGCGCAGCCAGAATCGGGTGGGCGGGGTCAGGCTCCGGCCAGGGGCGGGGCCTGGGGCTCATCAAGAGCTGCTGGGCCAGGTGCGGACCCTTCCCCTTTGAGTGGTGCTGCCTTGCCGGGGGCTTTTTGCCGCGCAGGCCTGTGTGCCTGCCGTTTTGGAAGAGGCCGCGGTCGCCGCTCGTCCCTGGCTTCCAGGGGGTGCCCTCCCCTGACGGGGACCCCGGCCCTCCGTCTAGGGCGTCTGCGGGCGCACGGCCCCGCCGCTGGGGCCGTGAGTGCGAGGGGAGGGTGCAGGCGTGCCCCGGGAGGAAGGTTGGGGCTTTCGCGAAGGGCAAGGGGGCCCCGTTCCCCCATGGGGGAGGACAATCCGGTACCCCCATGGGTGCAAGGGTGGCCCTAGCCCGTTGGGGGCTGAGGGTCCCCGAACCCCCTCACCAGCGCCCCCTAGCGGCGTCCCTAGGAAGTGCACCTGTGCGCAGCCAGAATCGGGTGTGCGGGGTCAGGCTCCGGCCAGGGCCGGGGCCTGGGGCTCATCAAGAGCTGCTGGGCCAGGTGCGGACCCTTCTCCTTTGAGTGGTGCTGCCTTGCCGGGGGCTTTTTGCCGCGCAGGCCTGTGTGCCTGCCGTTTTGGAAGAGGCCGCGGTCGCCGCTCGTCCCTGGCTTCCAGGGGGTGCCCTCCCCTGACGGGGACCCCGGCCCTCCGTCTAGGGCTTCTGCGGGCGCACGGCCCCGCCGCTGGGGCCGTGAGTGCGAGGGGAGGGTGCAGGCGTGCCCCGGGAGGAAGGTTGGGGCTTCCGCGAAGGGGAAGGGGGCCCCATTCCCCCATGGCGGAGGACAACCCGTACCCCCATGGGTGCAGGGGTGGCCACAGCCCGTTGGGGGCTGAGGGTCCCCTCACCCCCTCACCAGCGCCCCCTAGCGGCGGCCCTAGGAAGTGCACCTGTGCGCAGCCAGAGTCGGGTGGGCGGGGTCAGGCTCCGGCCAGGGGCGGGGCCTGGGGCTCATCAAGAGCTGCTGGGCCAGGTGCGGACCCTTCCCCTTTGAGTGGTGCTGCCTTGCCGGGGGCTTTTTGCCGCGCAGGCCTGTGTGCCTGCCGTTTTGGAAGAGGCCGTGGTCGCCGCTCGTCCCTGGCTTCCAGGGGGTGCCCTCCCCTGACGGGGACCCCGTCCCTCCGTCTAGGGCGTCTGCGGGCGCACGGCCCCGCCGCTGGGGCTGTGAGTGCGAGGGGAGGGTGCAGGCGTGCCCCGGGAGGAAGGTTTGGGCTTCCGCGTAGGGGAAGGGGGCCCCGTTCCCCACATGGTGGAGACAATCCCCTACCCCCATGGGTGCAAGGGTGGCCCTAGCCCGTTGGGGGCTGACGGTCCCCGAACCCCCTCACCAGCGCCCCCTAGAGGCGTCCCTAGGAAGTGCACCTGTGCGCAGCCAGAATCGGGTGGGCGGGGTCAGGCTCCGGCCAGGGGCGGGGCCTGGGGCTCATCAAGAGCAGCTGGGCCAGGTGCGGACCCTTCCCCTTTGAGTGGTGCTGCCTTGCCGGGGGCTTTTTGCCGCGCAGGCCTGTGTGCCTGCCGTTTTGGAAGAGGCCGCGGTCGCCGCTCGTCCCTGGCTTCCAGGGGTTGCCCTCCCCAGACGGGGACCCCGGCCCTCCGTCGAGGGCGTCTGCGGGCGCACGGCCTCGCCGCTGGGTCGTGAGTGCGAGGGGAGGGTGCAGGCGTGCCCCGGGAGGAAGGTTGGGGCTTCCGCGAAGGGGAAGGGGGCCCCGTTCCCCCATGGCGGAGGACAACCCGTACCCCCATGGGTGCAGGGGTGGCCGCAGCCCGTTGGGGGCTGAGGGTCCCCGAACCCCCTCACCAGCGCCCCCTAGCGGCGGCCCTAGGAAGTGCACCTGTGCGCAGCCAGAGTCGGGTGGGCGGGGTCAGGCTCCGGCCAGGGGCGGGGCCTGGGGCTCATCAAGAGCTGCTGGGCCAGGTGCGGACCCTTCCCCTTTGAGTGGTGCTGCCTTGCCCGGGGCTTTTTGCCGCGCAGGCCTGTGTGCCTGCCGTTTTGGAAGAGGCCGCGGTCGCCGCTCGTCCCTGGCTTCCAGGGGGTGCCCTCCCCTGACGGGGACCCCGGCCCTCCGTCTAGGGCGTCTGCGGGCGCACGGCCCCGCCGCTGGGGCTGTGAGTGCGAGAGGAGGTGCAGGCTTCCCCCGGGAGGAAGGTTGGGGCTTCCGCGAAGGGCAAGGTGGCCCCGTTCCCCCATGGGGGAGGACAATCCGGTACCCCCATGGGTGCAAGGGTGGCCCTAGCCCGTTGGGGGCTGAGGGTCCCCGAACCCCCTCACCAGCGCCCCCTAGAGGCGTCCCTAGGAAGTGCACCTGTGCGCAGCCAGAATCGGGTGGGCGGGGTCAGGCTCCGGCCAGGGGCGGGGCCTGGGGCTCATCAAGAGCTGCTGGGCCAGGTGCGGACCCTTCCCCTTTGAGTGGTGCTGCCTTGCCGGGGGCTTTTTGCCGCGCAGGCCTGTGTGCCTGCCGTTTTGGAAGAGGCCGCGGTCGCCGCTCGTCCCTGGCTTCCAGGGGGTGCCCTCCCCTGACGGGGACCCCGGCCCTCCGTCTAGGGCGTCTGCGGGCGCACGGCCCCGCCGCTGGGGCTGTGAGTGCGAGAGGAGGTGCAGGCTTCCCCCGGGAGGAAGGTTGGGGCTTTCGCGAAAGGCAAGGGGGCCCCGTTCCCCCATGGGGGAGGACAATCCGGTACCCCCATGGGTGCAAGGGTGGCCCTAGCACGTTGGGGGCTGAGGGTCCCCGAACCCCCTCACCAGCGCCCCCTAGCGGCGGCCCTAGGAAGTGCACCTGTGCGCAGCCAGAATCGGGTGGGCGGGGTCAGGCTCCGGCCAGGGGCGGGGCCTGGGGCTCATCAAGAGCTGCTGGGCCAGGTGCGGACCCTTCCCCTTTGAGTGGTGCTGCCTTGCCGGGGGCTTTTTGCCGCGCAGGCCTGTGTGCCTGCCGTTTTGGAAGAGGCCGCGGTCGCCGCTCGTCCCTGGCTTCCAGGGGCTGCCCTCCCCTGACGGGGACCCCGGCCCTCCGTCTAGGGCGTCTGCGGCGCACGACCCCGCCGCTAGGGCTGTGAGTGCGAGGGGAGGGTGCAGGCGTGCCCCGGGAGGAAGGTTGGGGCTTTCGCGAATGGCAAGGGGGCCCCGTTCCCCCATGGGGGAGGACAATCCGGTACCCCCATGGGTGCAAGGGTGGCCCTAGCCCGTTGGGGGCTGAGGGTCCCCGAACCCCCTCACCAGCGCCCCCTAGCGGCGTCCCTAGGAAGTGCACCTGTGCGCAGCCAGAATCGGGTGGGCGGGGTCAGGCTCCGGCCAGGGGCGGGGCCTGGGGCTCATCAAGAGCTGCTGGGCCAGGTGCGGACCCTTCCCCTTTGAGTGGTGCTGCCTTGCCGGGGGCTTTTTGCCGCGCAGGCCTGTGTGCCTGCCGTTTTGGAAGAGGCCGCGGTCGCCGCTCGTCCCTGGCTTCCAGGGGGTGCCCTCCCCTGACGGGGACCCCGGCCCTCCGTCTAGGGCGTCTGCGGGCGCACGGCCCCGCCGCTGGGGCCGTGAGTGCGAGTGGAGGGTGCAGGCGTGCCCCGGGAGGAAGGTTGGGGCTTCCGCGAAGGGGAAGAGGGCCCCGTTCCCCACATGGCGGAGACAATCCCGTACCCCCATGGGTGCAGGGGTGGCCCCAGCCCGGTGGGGGCTGAGTGTCCCCGAACCCCCTCACCAGCGCCCCCTAGCGGCGGCCCTTGGAAGTGCACCTGTGCGCAGCCAGAGTCGGGTGGGCGGGGTCAGGCTCCGGCCATGGGCGGGGCCTGGGGCTCATCAAGAGCTGCAGGGCCAGGTGCGGACCCTTCCCCTTTGAGTGGTGCTGCCTTGCCGGGGGCTTTTTGCCGCGCAGGCCTGTGTGCCTGCCGTTTTGGAAGAGGCCGCGGTCGCCGCTCGTCCCTGGCTTCCAGGGGGTGCCCTCCCCTGACGGGGACCCCGGCCCTCCGTCTAGGGCGTCTGCGGGCGCACGGCCTCGCCGCTGGGGCCGTGAGTGCGAGGGGAGGGTGCAGGCGTGCCCCGGGAGGAAGGTTGGGGCTTCCGCGAAGGGCAAGGGGGACCGTTCCCCCATGGGGGAGGACAATCCGGTACCCCCATGGGTGCAGGGGTGGCCCCAGCCCGGTGGGGGCTGAGGGTCCCCGATCCCCCTCACCAGCGCCCCCTAGCGGCGGGCCTAGGAAGTGCACCTGTGCGCAGCCAGAGTCGGGTGGGCGGGGTCAGGCTCCGGCCAGGGGCGGGGCCTGGGGCTCATCAAGAGCTGCTGGGCCAGGTGCGGACCCTTCCCCTTTGAGTGGTGCTGCCTTGCCGGGGGCTTTTTGCCGCGCAGGCCTGTGTGCCTGCCGTTTTGGAAGAGGCCGCGGTCGCCGCTCGTCCCTGGCTTCCAGGGGGTGCCCACCCCTGACGGGGACCCCGGCCCTCCGTCTAGGGCGTCTGCGGGCGCACGGCCCCGCCGCTGGGGCTGTGAGTGCGAGGGGAGGGTGCAGGCGTGCCCCGGGAGGAAGGTTGGGGCTTTCGCGAAGGGCAAGGGGGCCCCGTTCCCCCATGGGGGAGGACAATCCGGTACCCCCATGGGTGCAAGGGTGGCCCTAGCCCGTTGGGGGCTGAGGGTCCCCGAACCCCCTCACCAGCGCCCCCTAGCGGCGTCGCTAGGAAGTGCACCTGTGCGCAGCCAGAATCGGGTGGGCGGGGTCAGGCTCCGGCCAGGGCCGGGGCCTGGGGCTCATCAAGAGCTGCTGGGCCAGGTGCGGACCCTTCTCCTTTGAGTGGTGCTGCCTTGCCGGGGGCTTTTTGCCGCGCAGGCCTGTGTGCCTGCCGTTTTGGAAGAGGCCGCGGTCGCCGCTCGTCCCTGGCTTCCAGGGGGTGCCCTCCCCTGACGGGGACCCCGGCCCTCCGTCTAGGGCGTCTGCGGGCTCACGGCCCCGCCGCTGGGGCCGTGAGTGCGAGGGGAGGGTGCAGGCGTGCCCCGGGAGGAAGGTTGGGGCTTCCGGGAAGGGGAAGGGGGCCCCGTTCCCCCATGGCGGAGGACAACCCGTACCCCCATGGGTGCAGGGGTGGCCGCTGCCCGTTGGGGGCTGAGGGTCCCCGAACCCCCTCACCAGCGCCCCCTAGCGGCGGCCCTAGGAAGTGCACCTGTGCGCAGCCAGAGTCGGGTGGGCGGGGTCAGGCTCCGGCCATGGGCGGGGCCTGGGGCTCATCAAGAGCTGCTGGGCCAGGTGCGGACCCTTCCCCTTTGAGTGGTGCTGCCTTGCTGGGGGCTTTTTGCCGCGCAGGCCTGTGTGCCTGCCGTTTTGGAAGAGGCCGCGGTCGCCGCTCGTCCCTGGCTTCCAGGGGTTGCCCTCCCCTGACGGGGACCCCGGCCCTCCGTCTATGGCGTCTGCGGGCGCACGGCCCCGCCCCTGGGGCTGTGAGTGCGAGGGGAGGGTGCAGGCGTGCCCCGGGAGGAAGGTTGGGGCTTTCGCGAAGGGCAAGGGGGCCCCGTTCCCCCATGGGGGAGGACAATCCGGTACCCCCATGGGTGCAAGGGTGGCCCTAGCCCGTTGGGGGCTGAGGGTCCCCGAACCCCCTCACCAGCGCCCCCTAGCGGCGGCCCTAGGAAGTGCACCTGTGCGCAGCCAGAATCGGGTGGGCGGGGTCAGGCTCCGGCCAGGGGCGGGGCCTGGGGCTCATCAAGAGCTGCTGGGCCAGGTGCGGACCCTTCCCGTTTGAGTGGTGCTGCCTTGCCGGGGGCTTTTTGCCGCGCAGGCCTGGTGCCTGCCGTTTTGGAAGAGGCCGCGGTCGCCGCTCGTCCCTGGCTTCCAGGGGGTGCCCTCCCCTGACGGGGACCCCGGCCCTCCGTCTAGGGCGTCTGCGGGCGCACGGCCCCGCCGCTGGGACCGTGAGTGCGAGGGGAGCGTGCAGGCGTGCCCCGGGAGGAAGGTTGGGGCTTCCGCGAAGGGGAAGGGGGCCCCGTTCCCCCATGGCGGAGGACAACCCGTACCCCCATGGGTGCAGGTGTGGCCGCAGCCCGTTGGGGGCTGAGGGTCCCCGAACCCCCTCACCAGCGCCCCCTAGCGGCGGCCCTAGGAAGTACACCTGTGCGCAGCCAGAGTCGGGTGGGCTGGTCAGGCTCCGGCCAGGGGCGGGGCCTGGGGCTCATCAAGAGCTGCTGGGCCAGGTGCGGACCCTTCCCCTTTGAGTGGTGCTGCCTTGCCGGGGGCTTTTTGCCGCGCAGGCCTGTGTGCCTGCCGTTTTGGAAGAGGCCGCGGTCGCCGCTCGTCCCTGGCTTCCAGGGGGTGCCCTCCCCTGACGGGGACCCCGGCCCTCCGTCTAGGGCGTCTGCGGGCGCACGGCCCCGCCGCTGGGGCTGTGAGTGCGAGGGGAGGGTGCAGGCGTGCCCCGGGAGGAAGGTTGGGGCTTCCGCGTAGGGGAAGGGGGCCCCGTTCCCCACATGGCGGAGACAATCCCGTACCCCCATGGGAGCAAGGGTGGCCCTAGCCCGTTGGGGGCTGAGGGTCCCCGAACCCCCTCACCAGCGCCCCCTAGCGGCGGCCCTAGGAAGTGCACCTGTGCGCAGCCAGAGTCGGGTGGGCGGGGTCAGGCTCCAGCCAGGGGCGGGGCCTGGGGCTCATCAAGAGCTGCTGGGCCAGGTGCGGACCCTTCCCCTTTGAGTGGTGCTGCCTTGCCGGGGGCTTTTTGCCGCGCAGGCCTGTGTGACTGCCATTTTGGAAGAGGCCGTGGTCGCCGCTCGTCCCTGGCTTCCAGGGGGTGCCCTCCCCTGACGGGGACCCCGGCCCTCCGTCTAGGGCGTCTGCGGGCGCACGGCCCCGCCGCTGGGGCCGTGAGTGCGAGAGGAGGTGCAGGCTTCCCCCGGGAGGAAGGTTGGGGCTTCCGCGAAGGGCAAGGGGGCCCCGTTCCCCCATGGGGGAGGACAATCCCTAACCCCCATGGGTGCAAGGGTGGCCCTAGCCCGTTGGGGGCTGAGGGTCCCCGAACCCCCTCACCAGTGCCCCCTAGCGGCGTCCCTAGGAAGTGCACCTGTGCGCAGCCAGAATCGGGTGGGCGGGGTCAGGCTCCGGCCAGGGGCGGGGCCTGGGGCTCATCAAGAGCTGCTGGGCCAGGTGCGGACCCTTCCCCTTTGAGTGGTGCTGCCTTGCCGGGGGCTTTTTGCCGCGCAGGCCTGTGTGCCTGCCGTTTTGGAAGAGGCCGCGGTCGCCGCTCGTCCCTGGCTTCCAGGGGGTGCCCTCCCCTGACGGGGACCCCGGCCCTCCGTCTAGGGCGTCTGCGGGCGCACGGCCCCGCCGCTGGGGCTGTGAGTGCGAGAGGAGGTGCAGGCTTCCCCCGGGAGGAAGGTTGGGGCTTTCGCGAAGGACAAGGGGGCCCCGTTCCCCCATGGGGGAGGACAATCCGGTACCCCCATGGGTGCAAGGGTGGCCCTAGCCCGTTGGGGGCTGAGGGTCCCCGAACCCCCTCACCAGCGCCCCCTAGCGGCGGCCCTAGGAAGTGCACCTGTGCGCAGCCAGAATCGGGTGGGCGGGGTCAGGCTCCGGCCAGGGGCGGGGCCTGGGGCTCATCAAGAGCAGCTGGGCCAGGTGCGGACCCTTCCCCTTTGAGTGGTGCTGCCTTGCCGGGGGCTTTTTGCCGCGCAGGCCTGTGTGCCTGCCGTTTTGGAAGAGGCCGCGGTCGCCGCTCGTCCCTGGCTTCCAGGGGTTGCCCTCCCCAGACGGGGACCCCGGCCCTCCGTCGAGGGCGTCTGCGGGCGCACGGCCTCGCCGCTGGGTCGTGAGTGCGAGGGGAGGGTGCAGGCGTGCCCCGGGAGGAAGGTTGGGGCTTCCGCGAAGGGGAAGGGGGCCCCGTTCCCCCATGGCGGAGGACAACCCGTACCCCCATGGGTGCAGGGGTGGCCGCAGCCCGTTGGGGGCTGAGGGTCCCCGAACCCCCTCACCAGCGCCCCCTAGCGGCGGCCCTAGGAAGTGCACCTGTGCGCAGCCAGAGTCGGGTGGGCGGGGTCAGGCTCCGGCCAGGGGCGGGGCCTGGGGCTCATCAAGAGCTGCTGGGCCAGGTGCGGACCCTTCCCCTTTGAGTGGTGCTGCCTTGCCCGGGGCTTTTTGCCGCGCAGGCCTGTGTGCCTGCCGTTTTGGAAGAGGCCGCGGTCGCCGCTCGTCCCTGGCTTCCAGGGGGTGCCCTCCCCTGACGGGGACCCCGGCCCTCCGTCTAGGGCGTCTGCGGGCGCACGGCCCCGCCGCTGGGGCTGTGAGTGCGAGAGGAGGTGCAGGCTTCCCCCGGGAGGAAGGTTGGGGCTTCCGCGAAGGGCAAGGTGGCCCCGTTCCCCCATGGGGGAGGACAATCCGGTACCCCCATGGGTGCAAGGGTGGCCCTAGCCCGTTGGGGGCTGAGGGTCCCCGAACCCCCTCACCAGCGCCCCCTAGAGGCGTCCCTAGGAAGTGCACCTGTGCGCAGCCAGAATCGGGTGGGCGGGGTCAGGCTCCGGCCAGGGGCGGGGCCTGGGGCTCATCAAGAGCTGCTGGGCCAGGTGCGGACCCTTCCCCTTTGAGTGGTGCTGCCTTGCCGGGGGCTTTTTGCCGCGCAGGCCTGTGTGCCTGCCGTTTTGGAAGAGGCCGCGGTCGCCGCTCGTCCCTGGCTTCCAGGGGGTGCCCTCCCCTGACGGGGACCCCGGCCCTCCGTCTAGGGCGTCTGCGGGCGCACGGCCCCGCCGCTGGGGCTGTGAGTGCGAGAGGAGGTGCAGGCTTCCCCCGGGAGGAAGGTTGGGGCTTTCGCGAAAGGCAAGGGGGCCCCGTTCCCCCATGGGGGAGGACAATCCGGTACCCCCATGGGTGCAAGGGTGGCCCTAGCACGTTGGGGGCTGAGGGTCCCCGAACCCCCTCACCAGCGCCCCCTAGCGGCGGCCCTAGGAAGTGCACCTGTGCGCAGCCAGAATCGGGTGGGCTGGGTCAGGCTCCGGCCAGGGGCGGGGCCTGGGGCTCATCAAGAGCTGCTGGGCCAGGTGCGGACCCTTCCCCTTTGAGTGGTGCTGCCTTGCCGGGGGCTTTTTGCCGCGCAGGCCTGTGTGCCTGCCGTTTTGGAAGAGGCCGCGGTCGCCGCTCGTCCCTGGCTTCCAGGGGGTGCCCTCCCCTGACGGGGACCCCGGCCCTCCGTCTAGGGCGTCTGCGGCGCACGACCCCGCCGCTAGGGCTGTGAGTGCGAGGGGAGGGTGCAGGCGTGCCCCGGGAGGAAGGTTGGGGCTTTCGCGAATGGCAAGGGGGCCCCGTTCCCCCATGGGGGAGGACAATCCGGTACCCCCATGGGTGCAAGGGTGGCCCTAGCCCGTTGGGGGCTGAGGGTCCCCGAACCCCCTCACCAGCGCCCCCTAGCGGCGTCCCTAGGAAGTGCACCTGTGCGCAGCCAGAATCGGGTGGGCGGGGTCAGGCTCCGGCCAGGGGCGGGGCCTGGGGCTCATCAAGAGCTGCTGGGCCAGGTGCGGACCCTTCCCCTTTGAGTGGTGCTGCCTTGGCGGGGGCTTTTTGCCGCGCAGGCCTGTGTGCCTGCCGTTTTGGAAGAGGCCGCGGTCGCCGCTCGTCCCTGGCTTCCAGGGGGTGCCCTCCCCTGACGGGGACCCCGGCCCTCCGTCTAGGGCGTCTGCGGGCGCACGGCCCCGCCGCTGGGGCCGTGAGTGCGAGTGGAGGGTGCAGGCGTGCCCCGGGAGGAAGGTTGGGGCTTCCGCGAAGGGGAAGAGGGCCCCGTTCCCCACATGGCGGAGACAATCCCGTACCCCCATGGGTGCAGGGGTGGCCCCAGCCCGGTGGGGGCTGAGTGTCCCCGAACCCCCTCACCAGCGCCCCCTAGCGGCGGCCCTTGGAAGTGCACCTGTGCGCAGCCAGAGTTGGGTGGGCGGGGTCAGCCTCCGGCCATGGGCGGGGCCTGGGGCTCATCAAGAGCTGCAGGGCCAGGTGCGGACCCTTCCCCTTTGAGTGGTGCTGCCTTGCCGGGGGCTTTTTACCGCGCAGGCCTGTGTGCCTGCCGTTTTGGAAGAGGCCGCGGTCGCCGCTCGTCCCTGGCTTCCAGGGGGTGCCCTCCCCTGACGGGGACCCCGGCCCTCCGTCTAGGGCGTCTGCGGGCGCACGGCCTCGCCGCTGGGGCCGTGAGTGCGAGGGGAGGGTGCAGGCGTGCCCCGGGAGGAAGGTTGGGGCTTGCGCGAAGGGGAAGAGGGCCCCGTTCCCCACATGGCGGAGACAATCCCGTACCCCCATGGGTGCAGGGGTGGCCCCAGCCCGTTGGGGGCTGAGGGTAACCGAACCCCCTCACCAGCGCCACCTAGCGGCGGCCCTAGGAAGTGCACCTGTGCGCAGCCAGAGTCGGGTGGGCGGGGTCAGGCTCTGGCCAGTGGCGGGGCCTGGGGCTCATCAAGAGCTGCTGGGCCAGGTGCGGACCCTTCCCCTTTGAGTGGTGCTGCCTTGCCGGGGGCTTTTTGCCGCGCAGGCCTGTGTGCCTGCCGTTTTGGAAGAGGCCGCGGTCGCCGCTCGTCCCTGGCTTCCAGGGGGTGCCCTCCCCTGACGGGGACCCCGGCCTTCCGTCTAGGGCGTCTGCGGGCGCACGGCCCCGCCGCTGGGGCCGTGAGTGCGAGGGGAGGGTGCAGGAGTGCCCCGGGAGGAAGGTTGGGGCTTTCGCGAAGGGCAAGGGGGCCCCGTTCCCCCATGGGGGAGGACAATCCGGTACCCCCATGGGTGCAAGGGTGGCCCTAGCCCGTTGGGGGCTGAGGGTCCCCGAACCCCCTCACCAGCGCCCCCTAGCGGCGTCCCTAGGAAGTGCACCTGTGCGCAGCCAGAATCGGGTGGGCGGGGTCAGGCTCCGGCCAGGGCCGGGGCCTGGGGCTCATCAAGAGCTGCTGGGCCAGGTGCGGACCCTTCTCCTTTGAGTGGTGCTGCCTTGCCGGGGGCTTTTTGCCGCGCAGGCCTGTGTGCCTGCCGTTTTGGAAGAGGCCGCGGTCGCCGCTCGTCCCTGGCTTCCAGGGGGTGCCCTCCCCTGACGGGGACCCCGGCCCTCCGTCTAGGGCTTCTGCGGGCGCACGGCCCCGCCGCTGGGGCCGTGAGTGCGAGGGGAGGGTGCAGGCGTGCCCCGGGAGGAAGGTTGGGGCTTCCGCGAAGGGGAAGGGGGCCCCATTCCCCCATGGCGGAGGACAACCCGTACCCCCATGGGTGCAGGGGTGGCCGCAGCCCGTTGGGGGCTGAGGGTCCCCGAACCCCCTCACCAGCGCCCCCTAGCGGCGGCCCTAGGAAGTGCACCTGTGCGCAGCCAGAGTCGGGTGGGCGGGGTCAGGCTCCGGCTAGGGGCGGGGCCTGGGGCTCATCAAGAGCTGCTGGGCCAGGTGCGGACCCTTCCCCTTTGAGTGGTGCTGCCTTGCCGGGGGCTTTTTGCCGCGCAGGCCTGTGTGCCTGCCGTTTTGGAAGAGGCCGTGGTCGCCGCTCGTCCCTGGCTTCCAGGGGGTGCCCTCCCCTGACGGGGACCCGGCCCTCCGTCTAGGGCGTCTGCGGGCGCACGGCCCCGCCGCTGGGGCTGTGAGTGCGAGGGGAGGGTGCAGGCGTGCCCCGGGAGGAAGGTTTGGGCTTCCGCGTAGGGGAAGGGGGCCCCGTTCCCCACATGGTGGAGACAATCCCCTACCCCCATGGGTGCAAGGGTGGCCCTAGCCCGTTGGGGGCTGACGGTCCCCGAACCCCCTCACCAGCGCCCCCTAGAGGCGTCCCTAGGAAGTGCACCTGTGCGCAGCCAGAATCGGGTGGGCGGGGTCAGGCTCCGGCCAGGGGCGGGGCCTGGGGCTCATCAAGAGCAGCTGGGCCAGGTGCGGACCCTTCCCCTTTGAGTGGTGCTGCCTTGCCGGGGGCTTTTTGCCGCGCAGGCCTGTGTGCCTGCCGTTTTGGAAGAGGCCGCGGTCGCCGCTCGTCCCTGGCTTCCAGGGGTTGCCCTCCCCAGACGGGGACCCCGGCCCTCCGTCGAGGGCGTCTGCGGGCGCACGGCCTCGCCGCTGGGTCGTGAGTGCGAGGGGAGGGTGCAGGCGTGCCCCGGGAGGAAGGTTGGGGCTTCCGCGAAGGGGAAGGGGGCCCCGTTCCCCCATGGCGGAGGACAACCCGTACCCCCATGGGTGCAGGGGTGGCCGCAGCCCGTTGGGGGCTGAGGGTCCCCGAACCCCCTCACCAGCGCCCCCTAGCGGCGGCCCTAGGAAGTGCACCTGTGCGCAGCCAGAGTCGGGTGGGCGGGGTCAGGCTCCGGCCAGGGGCGGGGCCTGGGGCTCATCAAGAGCTGCTGGGCCAGGTGCGGACCCTTCCCCTTTGAGTGGTGCTGCCTTGCCCGGGGCTTTTTGCCGCGCAGGCCTGTGTGCCTGCCGTTTTGGAAGAGGCCGCGGTCGCCGCTCGTCCCTGGCTTCCAGGGGGTGCCCTCCCCTGACGGGGACCCCGGCCCTCCGTCTAGGGCGTCTGCGGGCGCACGGCCCCGCCGCTGGGGCTGTGAGTGCGAGAGGAGGTGCAGGCTTCCCCCGGGAGGAAGGTTGGGGCTTCCGCGAAGGGCAAGGTGGCCCCGTTCCCCCATGGGGGAGGACAATCCGGTACCCCCATGGGTGCAAGGGTGGCCCTAGCCCGTTGGGGGCTGAGGGTCCCCGAACCCCCTCACCAGCGCCCCCTAGAGGCGTCCCTAGGAAGTGCACCTGTGCGCAGCCAGAATCGGGTGGGCGGGGTCAGGCTCCGCCCAGGGGCGGGGCCTGGGGCTCATCAAGAGCTGCTGGGCCAGGTGCGGACCCTTCCCCTTTGAGTGGTGCTGCCTTGCCGGGGGCTTTTTGCCGCGCAGGCCTGTGTGCCTGCCGTTTTGGAAGAGGCCGCGGTCGCCGCTCGTCCCTGGCTTCCAGGGGGTGCCCTCCCCTGACGGGGACCCCGGCCCTCCGTCTAGGGCGTCTGCGGGCGCACGGCCCCGCCGCTGGGGCTGTGAGTGCGAGAGGAGGTGCAGGCTTCCCCCGGGAGGAAGGTTGGGGATTTCGCGAAAGGCAAGGGGGCCCCGTTCCCCCATGGGGGAGGACAATCCGGTACCCCCATGGGTGCAAGGGTGGCCCTAGCACGTTGGGGGCTGAGGGTCCCCGAACCCCCTCACCAGCGCCCCCTAGCGGCGGCCCTAGGAAGTGCACCTGTGCGCAGCCAGAATCGGGTGGGCGGGGTCAGGCTCCGGCCAGGGGCGGGGCCTGGGGCTCATCAAGAGCTGCTGGGCCAGGTGCGGACCCTTCCCCTTTGAGTGGTGCTGCCTTGCCGGGGGCTTTTTGCCGCGCAGGCCTGTGTGCCTGCCGTTTTGGAAGAGGCCGCGGTCGCCGCTCGTCCCTGGCTTCCAGGGGGTGCCCTCCCCTGACGGGGACCCCGGCCCTCCGTCTAGGGCGTCTGCGGCGCACGACCCCGCCGCTAGGGCTGTGAGTGCGAGGGGAGGGTGCAGGCGTGCCCCGGGAGGAAGGTTGGGGCTTTCGCGAATGGCAAGGGGGCCCCGTTCCCCCATGGGGGAGAACAATCCGGTACCCCCATGGGTGCAAGGGTGGCCCTAGCCCGTTGGGGGCTGAGGGTCCCCGAACCCCCTCACCAGCGCCCCCTAGCGGCGTCCCTAGGAAGTGCACCTGTGCGCAGCCAGAATCGGGTGGGCGGGGTCAGGCTCCGGCCAGGGGCGGGGCCTGGGGCTCATCAAGAGCTGCTGGGCCAGGTGCGGACCCTTCCCCTTTGAGTGGTGCTGCCTTGCCGGGGGCTTTTTGCCGCGCAGGCCTGTGTGCCTGCCGTTTTGGAAGAGGCCGCGGTCGCCGCTCGTCCCTGGCTTCCAGGGGGTGCCCTCCCCTGACGGGGACCCCGGCCCTCCGTCTAGGGCGTCTGCGGGCGCACGGCCCCGCCGCTGGGGCCGTGAGTGCGAGTGGAGGGTGCAGGCGTGCCCCGGAAGGAAGGTTGGGGCTTCCGCGAAGGGGAAGAGGGCCCCGTTCCCCACATGGCGGAGACAATCCCGTACCCCCATGGGTGCAGGGGTGGCCCCAGCCCGGTGGGGCTGAGTGTCCCCGAACCCCCTCACCAGCGCCCCCTAGCGGCGGCCCTTGGAAGTGCACCTGTGCGCAGCCAGAGTCGGGTGGGCGGGGTCAGCCTCCGGCCATGGGCGGGGCCTGGGGCTCATCAAGAGCTGCAGGGCCAGGTGCGGACCCTTCCCCTTTGAGTGGTGCTGCCTTGCCGGGGGCTTTTTGCCGCGCAGGCCTGTGTGCCTGCCGTTTTGGAAGAGGCCGCGGTCGCCGCTCGTCCCTGGCTTCCAGGGGGTGCCCTCCCCTGACGGGGACCCCGGCCCTCCGTCTAGGGCGTCTGCGGGCGCACGGCCTCGCCGCTGGGGCCGTGAGTGCGAGGGGAGGGTGCAGGCGTGCCCCGGGAGGAAGTTTGGGGCTTCCGCGAAGGGCAAGGGGGACCGATCCCCCATGGGGGAGGACAATCCGGTACCCCCATGGGTGCAGGGGTGGCCCCAGCCCGGTGGGGGCTGAGGGTCCCCGAACCCCCTCACCAGCGCCCCCTAGCGGCGGGCCTAGGAAGTGCACCTGTGCGCAGCCAGAGTCGGGTGGGCGGGGTCAGGCTCCGGCCAGGGGCGGGGCCTGGGGCTCATCAAGAGCTGCTGGGCCAGGTGCGGACCCTTCCCCTTTGAGTGGTGCTGCCTTGCCGGGGGCTTTTTGCCGCGCAGGCCTGTGTGCCTGCCGTTTTGGAAGAGGCCGCGGTCGCCGCTCGTCCCTGGCTTCCAGCGGGTGCCCACCCCTGACGGGGACCCCGGCCCTCCGTCTAGGGCGTCTGCGGGCGCACGGCCCCGCCGCTGGGGCTGTGAGTGCGAGGGGAGGGTGCAGGCGTGCCCCGGGAGGAAGGTTGGGGCTTTCGCGAAGGGCAAGGGGGCCACGTTCCCCCATGGGGGAGGACAATCCGGTACCCCCATGCGTGCAAGGGTGGCCCTAGCCCGTTGGGGGCTGAGGGTCCCCGAACCCCCTCACCAGCGCCCCCTAGCGGCGTCCCTAGGAAGTGCACCTGTGAGCAGCCAGAATCGGGTGGGCGGGGTCAGGCTCCGGCCAGGGCCGGGGCCTGGGGCTCATCAAGAGCTGCTGGGCCAGGTGCGGACCCTTCTCCTTTGAGTGGTGCTGCCTTGCCGGGGGCTTTTTGCCGCGCAGGCCTGTGTGCCTGCCGTTTTGGAAGAGGCCGCGGTCGCCGCTCGTCCCTGGCTTCCAGGGGGTGCCCTCCCCTGACGGGGACCCCGGCCCTCCGTCTAGGGCGTCTGCGGGCTCACGGCCCCGCCGCTGGGGCCGTGAGTGCGAGGGGAGGGTGCAGGCGTGCCCCGGGAGGAAGGTTGGGGCTTCCGGGAAGGGGAAGGGGGCCCCGTTCCCCCATGGCGGAGGACAACCCGTACCCCCATGGGTGCAGGGGTGGCCGCTGCCCGTTGGGGGCTGAGGGTCCCCGAACCCCCTCACCAGCGCCCCCTAGCGGCGGTCTTAGGAAGTGCACCTGTGCGCAGCCAGAGTCGGGTGGGCGGGGTCAGGCTCCGGCCATGGGCGGGGCCTGGGGCTCATCAAGAGCTGCTGGGCCAGGTGCGGACCCTTCCCCTTTGAGTGGTGCTGCCTTGCTGGGGGCTTTTTGCCGCGCAGGCCTGTGTGCCTGCCGTTTTGGAAGAGGCCGCGGTCGCCGCTCGTCCCTGGCTTCCAGGGGTTGCCCTCCCCTGACGGGGACCCCGGCCCTCCGTCTATGGCGTCTGCGGGCGCACGGCCCCGCCCCTGGGGCTGTGAGTGCGAGGGGAGGGTGCAGGCGTGCCCCGGGAGGAAGGTTGGGGCTTTCGCGAAGGGCAAGGGGGCCCCGTTCCCCCATGGGGGAGGACAATCCGGTACCCCCATGGGTGCAAGGGTGGCCCTAGCCCGTTGGGGGCTGAGGGTCCCCGAACCCCCTCACCAGCGCCCCCTAGCGGCGGCCCTAGGAAGTGCACCTGTGCGCAGCCAGAATCGGGTGGGCGGGGTCAGGCTCCGGCCAGGGGCGGGGCCTGGGGCTCATCAAGAGCTGCTGGGCCAGGTGCGGACCCTTCCCGTTTGAGTGGTGCTGCCTTGCCGGGGGCTTTTTGCCGCGCAGGCCTGGTGCCTGCCGTTTTGGAAGAGGCCGCGGTCGCCGCTCGTCCCTGGCTTCCAGGGGGTGCCCTCCCCTGACGGGGACCCCGGCCCTCCGTCTAGGGCGTCTGCGGGCGCACGGCCCCGCCGCTGGGGCCGTGAGTGCGAGGGGAGCGTGCAGGCGTGCCCCGGGAGGAAGGTTGGGGCTTCCGCGAAGGGGAAGGGGGCCCCGTTCCCCCATGGCGGAGGACAACCCGTACCCCCATGGGTGCAGGGGTGGCCGCAGCCCGTTGGGGGCTGAGGGTCCCCGAACCCCCTCACCAGCGCCCCCTAGCGGCGGCCCTAGGAAGTACACCTGTGCGCAGCCAGAGTCGGGTGGGCTGGTCAGGCTCCGGCCAGGGGCGGGGCCTGGGGCTCATCAAGAGCTGCTGGGCCAGGTGCGGACCCTTCCCCTTTGAGTGGTGCTGCCTTGCCGGGGGCTTTTTGCCGCGCAGGCCTGTGTGCCTGCCGTTTTGGAAGAGGCCGCGGTCGCCGCTCGTCCCTGGCTTCCAGGGGGTGCCCTCCCCTGACGGGGACCCCGGCCCTCCGTCTAGGGCGTCTGCGGGCGCACGGCCCCGCCGCTGGGGCTGTGAGTGCGAGGGGAGGGTGCAGGCGTGCCCCGGGAGGAAGGTTGGGGCTTCCGCGTAGGGGAAGGGGGCCCCGTTCCCCACATGGTGGAGACAATCCCGTACCCCCATGGGTGCAAGGGTGGCCCTAGCCCGTTGGGGGCTGAGGGTCCCCGAACCCCCTCACCAGCGCCCCCTAGCGGCGGCCCTAGGAAGTGCACCTGTGCGCAGCCAGAGTCGGGTGGGCGGGGTCAGGCTCCAGCCAGGGGCGGGGCCTGGGGCTCATCAAGAGCTGCTGGGCCAGGTGCGGACCCTTCCCCTTTGAGTGGTGCTGCCTTGCCGGGGGCTTTTTGCCGCGCAGGCCTGTGTGACTGCCATTTTGGAAGAGGCCGTGGTCGCCGCTCGTCCCTGGCTTCCAGGGGGTGCCCTCCCCTGACGGGGACCCCGGCCCTCCGTCTAGGGCGTCTGCGGGCGCACGGCCCCGCCGCTGGGGCCGTGAGTGCGAGAGGAGGTGCAGGCTTCCCCCGGGAGGAAGGTTGGGGCTTCCGCGAAGGGCAAGGGGGCCCCGTTCCCCCATGGGGGAGGACAATCCCTAACCCCCATGGGTGCAAGGGTGGCCCTAGCCCGTTGGGGGCTGAGGGTCCCCGAACCCCCTCACCAGTGCCCCCTAGCGGCGTCCCTAGGAAGTGCACCTGTGCGCAGCCAGAATCGGGTGGGCGGGGTCAGGCTCCGGCCAGGGGCGGGGCCTGGGGCTCATCAAGAGCTGCTGGGCCAGGTGCGGACCCTTCCCCTTTGAGTGGTGCTGCCTTGCCGGGGGCTTTTTGCCGCGCAGGCCTGTGTGCCTGCCGTTTTGGAAGAGGCCGCGGTCGCCGCTCGTCCCTGGCTTCCAGGGGGTGCCCTCCCCTGACGGGGACCCCGGCCCTCCGTCTAGGGCGTCTGCGGGCGCACGGCCCCGCCGCTGGGGCTGTGAGTGCGAGAGGAGGTGCAGGCTTCCCCCGGGAGGAAGGTTGGGGCTTTCGCGAAGGACAAGGGGGCCCCGTTCCCCCATGGGGGAGGACAATCCGGTACCCCCATGGGTGCAAGGGTGGCCCTAGCCCGTTGGGGGCTGAGGGTCCCCGAACCCCCTCAACAGCGCCCCCTAGCGGCGGCCCTAGGAAGTGCACCTGTGCGCAGCCAGAATCGGGTGGGCGGGGTCAGGCTCCGGCCCGGGGCGGGGCCTGGGGCTCATCAAGAGCAGCTGGGCCAGGTGCGGACCCTTCCCCTTTGAGTGGTGCTGCCTTGCCGGGGGCTTTTTGCCGCGCAGGCCTGTGTGCCTGCCGTTTTGGAAGAGGCCGCGGTCGCCGCTCGTCCCTGGCTTCCAGGGGTTGCCCTCCCCAGACGGGGACCCCGGCCCTCCGTCGAGGGCGTCTGCGGGCGCACGGCCTCGCCGCTGGGTCGTGAGTGCGAGGGGAGGGTGCAGGCGTGCCCCGGGAGGAAGGTTGGGGCTTCCGCGAAGGGGAAGGGGGCCCCGTTCCCCCATGGCGGAGGACAACCCGTACCCCCATGGGTGCAGGGGTGGCCGCAGCCCGTTGGGGGCTGAGGGTCCCCGAACCCCCTCACCAGCGCCCCCTAGCGGCGGCCCTAGGAAGTGCACCTGTGCGCAGCCAGAGTCGGGTGGGCGGGGTCAGGCTCCGGCCATGGGCGGGGCCTGGGGCTCATCAAGAGCTGCAGGGCCAGGTGCGGACCCTTCCCCTTTGAGTGGTGCTGCCTTGCCGGGGGCTTTTTGCCGCGCAGGCCTGTGTGCCTGCCGTTTTGGAAGAGGCCGCGGTCGCCGCTCGTCCCTGGCTTCCAGGGGGTGCCCTCCCCTGACGGGGACCCCGGCCCTCCGTCTAGGGCGTCTGCGGGCGCACGGCCTCGCCGCTGGGGCCGTGAGTGCGAGGGGAGGGTGCAGGCGTGCCCCGGGAGGAAGTTTGGGGCTTCCGCGAAGGGCAAGGGGGACCGATCCCCCATGGGGGAGGACAATCCGCTACCCCCATGGGTGCAGGGGTGGCCCCAGCCCGGTGGGGGCTGAGGGTCCCCGAACCCCCTCACCAGCGCCCCCTAGCGGCGGGCCTAGGAAGTGCACCTGTGCGCAGCCAGAGTCCGGTGGGCGGGGTCAGGCTCCGGCCAGGGGCGGGGCCTGGGGCTCATCAAGAGCTGCTGGGCCAGGTGCGGACCCTTCCCCTTTGAGTGGTGCTGCCTTGCCGGGGGCTTTTTGCCGCGCAGGCCTGTGTGCCTGCCGTTTTGGAAGAGGCCGCGGTCGCCGCTCGTCCCTGGCTTCCAGCGGGTGCCCACCCCTGACGGGGACCCCGGCCCTCCGTCTAGGGCGTCTGCGGGCGCACGGCCCCGCCGCTGGGGCTGTGAGTGCGAGGGGAGGGTGCAGGCGTGCCCCGGGAGGAAGGTTGGGGCTTTCGCGAAGGGCAAGGGGGCCACGTTCCCCCATGGGGGAGGACAATCCGGTACCCCCATGCGTGCAAGGGTGGCCCTAGCCCGTTGGGGGCTGAGGGTCCCCGAACCCCCTCACCAGCGCCCCCTAGCGGCGTCCCTAGGAAGTGCACCTGTGAGCAGCCAGAATCGGGTGGGCGGGGTCAGGCTCCGGCCAGGGCCGGGGCCTGGGGCTCATCAAGAGCTGCTGGGCCAGGTGCGGACCCTTCTCCTTTGAGTGGTGCTGCCTTGCCGGGGGCTTTTTGCCGCGCAGGCCTGTGTGCCTGCCGTTTTGGAAGAGGCCGCGGTCGCCGCTCGTCCCTGGCTTCCAGGGGGTGCCCTCCCCTGACGGGGACCCCGGCCCTCCGTCTAGGGCGTCTGCGGGCTCACGGCCCCGCCGCTGGGGCCGTGAGTGCGAGGGGAGGGTGCAGGCGTGCCCCGGGAGGAAGGTTGGGGCTTCCGGGAAGGGGAAGGGGGCCCCGTTCCCCCATGGCGGAGGACAACCCGTACCCCCATGGGTGCAGGGGTGGCCGCTGCCCGTTGGGGGCTGAGGGTCCCCGAACCCCCTCACCAGCGCCCCCTAGCGGCGGTCTTAGGAAGTGCACCTGTGCGCAGCCAGAGTCGGGTGGGCGGGGTCAGGCTCCGGCCATGGGCGGGGCCTGGGGCTCATCAAGAGCTGCTGGGCCAGGTGCGGACCCTTCCCCTTTGAGTGGTGCTGCCTTGCTGGGGGCTTTTTGCCGCGCAGGCCTGTGTGCCTGCCGTTTTGGAAGAGGCCGCGGTCGCCGCTCGTCCCTGGCTTCCAGGGGTTGCCCTCCCCTGACGGGGACCCCGGCCCTCCGTCTAGGGCGTCTGCGGGCGCACGGCCCCGCCCCTGGGGCTGTGAGTGCGAGGGGAGGGTGCAGGCGTGCCCCGGGAGGAAGGTTGGGGCTTTCGCGAAGGGCAAGGGGGCCCCGTTCCCCCATGGGGGAGGACAATCCGGTACCCCCATGGGTGCAAGGGTGGCCCTAGCCCGTTGGGGGCTGAGGGTCCCCGAACCCCCTCACCAGCGCCCCCTAGCGGCGGCCCTAGGAAGTGCACCTGTGCGCAGCCAGAATCGGGTGGGCGGGGTCAGGCTCCGGCCAGGGGCGGGGCCTGGGGCTCATCAAGAGCTGCTGGGCCAGGTGCGGACCCTTCCCGTTTGAGTGGTGCTGCCTTGCCGGGGGCTTTTTGCCGCGCAGGCCTGGTGCCTGCCGTTTTGGAAGAGGCCGCGGTCGCCGCTCGTCCCTGGCTTCCAGGGGGTGCCCTCCCCTGACGGGGACCCCGGCCCTCCGTCTAGGGCGTCTGCGGGCGCACGGCCCCGCCGCTGGGGCCGTGAGAGCGAGGGGAGCGTGCAGGCGTGCCCCGGGAGGAAGGTTGGGGCTTCCGCGAAGGGGAAGGGGGCCCCGTTCCCCCATGGCGGAGGACAACCCGTACCCCCATGGGTGCAGGGGTGGCCGCAGCCCGTTGGGGGCTGAGGGTCCCCGAACCCCCTCACCAGCGCCCCCTAGCGGCGGCCCTAGGAAGTACACCTGTGCGCAGCCAGAGTCGGGTGGGCTGGTCAGGCTCCGGCCAGGGGCGGGGCCTGGGGCTCATCAAGAGCTGCTGGGCCAGGTGCGGACCCTTCCCCTTTGAGTGGTGCTGCCTTGCCGGGGGCTTTTTGCCGCGCAGGCCTGTGTGCCTGCCGTTTTGGAAGAGGCCGCGGTCGCCGCTCGTCCCTGGCTTCCAGGGGGTGCCCTCCCCTGACGGGGACCCCGGCCCTCCGTCTAGGGCGTCTGCGGGCGCACGGCCCCGCCGCTGGGGCTGTGAGTGCGAGGGGAGGGTGCAGGCGTGCCCCGGGAGGAAGGTTGGGGCTTCCGCGTAGGGGAAGGGGGCCCCGTTCCCCACATGGTGGAGACAATCCCGTACCCCCATGGGTGCAAGGGTGGCCCTAGCCCGTTGGGGGCTGAGGGTCCCCGAACCCCCTCACCAGCGCCCCCTAGCGGCGGCCCTAGGAAGTGCACCTGTGCGCAGCCAGAGTCGGGTGGGCGGGGTCAGGCTCCAGCCAGGGGCGGGGCCTGGGGCTCATCAAGAGCTGCTGGGCCAGGTGCGGACCCTTCACCTTTGAGTGGTGCTGCCTTGCCGGGGGCTTTTTGCCGCGCAGGCCTGTGTGACTGCCATTTTGGAAGAGGCCGTGGTCGCCGCTCGTCCCTGGCTTCCAGGGGGTGCCCTCCCCTGACGGGGACCCCGGCCCTCCGTCTAGGGCGTCTGCGGGCGCACGGCCCCGCCGCTGGGGCCGTGAGTGCGAGAGGAGGTGCAGGCTTCCCCCGGGAGGAAGGTTGGGGCTTCCGCGAAGGGCAAGGGGGCCCCGTTCCCCCATGGGGGAGGACAATCCCTAACCCCCATGGGTGCAAGGGTGGCCCTAGCCCGTTGGGGGCTGAGGGTCCCCGAACCCCCTCACCAGTGCCCCCTAGCGGCGTCCCTAGGAAGTGCACCTGTGCGCAGCCAGAATCGGGTGGGCGGGGTCAGGCTCCGGCCAGGGGCGGGGCCTGGGGCTCATCAAGAGCTGCTGGGCCAGGTGCGGACCCTTCCCCTTTGAGTGGTGCTGCCTTGCCGGGGGCTTTTTGCCGCGCAGGCCTGTGTGCCTGCCGTTTTGGAAGAGGCCGCGGTCGCCGCTCGTCCCTGGCTTCCAGGGGGTGCCCTCCCCTGACGGGGACCCCGGCCCTCCGTCTAGGGCGTCTGCGGGCGCACGGCCCCGCCGCTGGGGCTGTGAGTGCGAGAGGAGGTGCAGGCTTCCCCCGGGAGGAAGGTTGGGGCTTTCGCGAAGGACAAGGGGGCCCCGTTCCCCCATGGGGGAGGACAATCCGGTACCCCCATGGGTGCAAGGGTGGCCCTAGCCCGTTGGGGGCTGAGGGTCCCCGAACCCCCTCAACAGCGCCCCCTAGCGGCGGCCCTAGGCAGTGCACCTGTGCGCAGCCAGAATCGGGTGGGCGGGGTCAGGCTCTGGCCAGGGGCGGGGCCTGGGGCTCATCAAGAGCAGCTGGGCCAGGTGCGGACCCTTCCCCTTTGAGTGGTGCTGCCTTGCCGGGGGCTTTTTGCCGCGCAGGCCTGTGTGCCTGCCGTTTTGGAAGAGGCCGCGGTCGCCGCTCGTCCCTGGCTTCCAGGGGTTGCCCTCCCCAGACGGGGACCCCGGCCCTCCGTCGAGGGCGTCTGCGGGCGCACGGCCTCGCCGCTGGGTCGTGAGTGCGAGGGGAGGGTGCAGGCGTGCCCCGGGAGGAAGGTTGGGGCTTCCGCGAAGGGGAAGGGGGCCCCGTTCCCCCATGGCGGAGGACAACCCGTACCCCCATGGGTGCAGGGGTGGCCGCAGCCCGTTGGGGGCTGAGGGGCCCCGAACCCCCTCACCAGCGCCCCCTAGCGGCGGCCCTAGGAAGTGCACCTGTGCGCAGCCAGAGTCGGGTGGGCGGGGTCAGGCTCCGGCCAGGGGCGGGGCCTGGGGCTCATCAAGAGCTGCTGGGCCAGGTGCGGACCCTTCCCCTTTGAGTGGTGCTGCCTTGCCGGGGGCTTTTTGCCGCGCAGGCCTGTGTGACTGCCATTTTGGAAGAGGCCGTGGTCGCCGCTCGTCCCTGGCTTCCAGGGGGTGCCCTCCCCTGACGGGGACCCCGGCCCTCCGTCTAGGGCGTCTGCGGGCGCACGGCCCCGCCGCTGGGGCCGTGAGTGCGAGAGGAGGTGCAGGCTTCCCCCGGGAGGAAGGTTGGGGCTTCCGCGAAGGGCAAGGGGGCCCCGTTCCCCCATGGGGGAGGACAATCCCTAACCCCCATGGGTGCAAGGGTGGCCCTAGCCCGTTGGGGGCTGAGGGTCCCCGAACCCCCTCACCAGTGCCCCCTAGCGGCGTCCCTAGGAAGTGCACCTGTGCGCAGCCAGAATCGGGTGGGCGGGGTCAGGCTCCGGCCAGGGGCGGGGCCTGGGGCTCATCAAGAGCTGCTGGGCCAGGTGCGGACCCTTCCCCTTTGAGTGGTGCTGCCTTGCCGGGGGCTTTTTGCCGCGCAGGCCTGTGTGCCTGCCGTTTTGGAAGAGGCCGCGGTCGCCGCTCGTCCCTGGCTTCCAGGGGGTGCCCTCCCCTGACGGGGACCCCGGCCCTCCGTCTAGGGCGTCTGCGGGCGCACGGCCCCGCCGCTGGGGCTGTGAGTGCGAGAGGAGGTGCAGGCTTCCCCCGGGAGGAAGGTTGGGGCTTTCGCGAAGGACAAGGGGGCCCCGTTCCCCCATGGGGGAAGACAATCCGGTACCCCCATGGGTGCAAGGGTGGCCCTAGCCCGTTGGGGGCTGAGGGTCCCCGAACCCCCTCAACAGCGCCCCCTAGCGGCGGCCCTAGGAAGTGCACCTGTGCGCAGCCAGAATCGGGTGGGCGGGGTCAGGCTCCGGCCCGGGGCGGGGCCTGGGGCTCATCAAGAGCAGCTGGGCCAGGTGCGGACCCTTCCCCTTTGAGTGGTGCTGCCTTGCCGGGGGCTTTTTGCCGCGCAGGCCTGTGTGCCTGCCGTTTTGGAAGAGGCCGCGGTCGCCGCTCGTCCCTGGCTTCCAGGGGTTGCCCTCCCCAGACGGGGACCCCGGCCCTCCGTCGAGGGCGTCTGCGGGCGCACGGCCTCGCCGCTGGGTCGTGAGTGCGAGGGGAGGGTGCAGGCGTGCCCCGGGAGGAAGGTTGGGGCTTCCGCGAAGGGGAAGGGGGCCCCGTTCCCCCATGGCGGAGGACAACCCGTACCCCCATGGGTGCAGGGGTGGCCGCAGCCCGTTGGGGGCTGAGGGTCCCCGAACCCCCTCACCAGCGCCCCCTAGCGGCGGCCCTAGGAAGTGCACCTGTGCGCAGCCAGAGTCGGGTGGGCGGGGTCAGGCTCCGGCCATGGGCGGGGCCTGGGGCTCATCAAGAGCTGCAGGGCCAGGTGCGGACCCTTCCCCTTTGAGTGGTGCTGCCTTGCCGGGGGCTTTTTGCCGCGCAGGCCTGTGTGCCTGCCGTTTTGGAAGAGGCCGCGGTCGCCGCTCGTCCCTGGCTTCCAGGGGGTGCCCTCCCCTGACGGGGACCCCGGCCCTCCGTCTAGGGCGTCTGCGGGCGCACGGCCTCGCCGCTGGGGCCGTGAGTGCGAGGGGAGGGTGCAGGCGTGCCCCGGGAGGAAGTTTGGGGCTTCCGCGAAGGGCAAGGGGGACCGATCCCCCATGGGGGAGGACAATCCGGTACCCCCATGGGTGCAGGGGTGGCCCCAGCCCGGTGGGGGCTGAGGGTCCCCGAACCCCCTCACCAGCGCCCCCTAGCGGCGGGCCTAGGAAGTGCACCTGTGCGCAGCCAGAGTCCGGTGGGCGGGGTCAGGCTCCGGCCAGGGGCGGGGCCTGGGGCTCATCAAGAGCTGCTGGGCCAGGTGCGGACCCTTCCCCTTTGAGTGGTGCTGCCTTGCCGGGGGCTTTTTGCCGCGCAGGCCTGTGTGCCTGCCGTTTTGGAAGAGGCCGCGGTCGCCGCTCGTCCCTGGCTTCCAGCGGGTGCCCACCCCTGACGGGGACCCCGGCCCTCCGTCTAGGGCGTCTGCGGGCGCACGGCCCCGCCGCTGGGGCTGTGAGTGCGAGGGGAGGGTGCAGGCGTGCCCCGGGAGGAAGGTTGGGGCTTTCGCGAAGGGCAAGGGGGCCACGTTCCCCCATGGGGGAGGACAATCCGGTACCCCCATGCGTGCAAGGGTGGCCCTAGCCCGTTGGGGGCTGAGGGTCCCCGAACCCCCTCACCAGCGCCCCCTAGCGGCGTCCCTAGGAAGTGCACCTGTGAGCAGCCAGAATCGGGTGGGCGGGGTCAGGCTCCGGCCAGGGCCGGGGCCTGGGGCTCATCAAGAGCTGCTGGGCCAGGTGCGGACCCTTCTCCTTTGAGTGGTGCTGCCTTGCCGGGGGCTTTTTGCCGCGCAGGCCTGTGTGCCTGCCGTTTTGGAAGAGGCCGCGGTCGCCGCTCGTCCCTGGCTTCCAGGGGGTGCCCTCCCCTGACGGGGACCCCGGCCCTCCGTCTAGGGCGTCTGCGGGCTCACGGCCCCGCCGCTGGGGCCGTGAGTGCGAGGGGAGGGTGCAGGCGTGCCCCGGGAGGAAGGTTGGGGCTTCCGGGAAGGGGAAGGGGGCCCCGTTCCCCCATGGCGGAGGACAACCCGTACCCCCATGGGTGCAGGGGTGGCCGCTGCCCGTTGGGGGCTGAGGGTCCCCGAACCCCCTCACCAGCGCCCCCTAGCGGCGGTCTTAGGAAGTGCACCTGTGCGCAGCCAGAGTCGGGTGGGCGGGGTCAGGCTCCGGCCATGGGCGGGGCCTGGGGCTCATCAAGAGCTGCTGGGCCAGGTGCGGACCCTTCCCCTTTGAGTGGTGCTGCCTTGCTGGGGGCTTTTTGCCGCGCAGGCCTGTGTGCCTGCCGTTTTGGAAGAGGCCGCGGTCGCCGCTCGTCCCTGGCTTCCAGGGGTTGCCCTCCCCTGACGGGGACCCCGGCCCTCCGTCTAGGGCGTCTGCGGGCGCACGGCCCCGCCCCTGGGGCTGTGAGTGCGAGGGGAGGGTGCAGGCGTGCCCCGGGAGGAAGGTTGGGGCTTTCGCGAAGGGCAAGGGGGCCCCGTTCCCCCATGGGGGAGGACAATCCGGTACCCCCATGGGTGCAAGGGTGGCCCTAGCCCGTTGGGGGCTGAGGGTCCCCGAACCCCCTCACCAGCGCCCCCTAGCGGCGGCCCTAGGAAGTGCACCTGTGCGCAGCCAGAATCGGGTGGGCGGGGTCAGGCTCCGGCCAGGGGCGGGGCCTGGGGCTCATCAAGAGCTGCTGGGCCAGGTGCGGACCCTTCCCGTTTGAGTGGTGCTGCCTTGCCGGGGGCTTTTTGCCGCGCAGGCCTGGTGCCTGCCGTTTTGGAAGAGGCCGCGGTCGCCGCTCGTCCCTGGCTTCCAGGGGGTGCCCTCCCCTGACGGGGACCCCGGCCCTCCGTCTAGGGCGTCTGCGGGCGCACGGCCCCGCCGCTGGGGCCGTGAGAGCGAGGGGAGCGTGCAGGCGTGCCCCGGGAGGAAGGTTGGGGCTTCCGCGAAGGGGAAGGGGGCCCCGTTCCCCCATGGCGGAGGACAACCCGTACCCCCATGGGTGCAGGGGTGGCCGCAGCCCGTTGGGGGCTGAGGGTCCCCGAACCCCCTCACCAGCGCCCCCTAGCGGCGGCCCTAGGAAGTACACCTGTGCGCAGCCAGAGTCGGGTGGGCTGGTCAGGCTCCGGCCAGGGGCGGGGCCTGGGGCTCATCAAGAGCTGCTGGGCCAGGTGCGGACCCTTCCCCTTTGAGTGGTGCTGCCTTGCCGGGGGCTTTTTGCCGCGCAGGCCTGTGTGCCTGCCGTTTTGGAAGAGGCCGCGGTCGCCGCTCGTCCCTGGCTTCCAGGGGGTGCCCTCCCCTGACGGGGACCCCGGCCCTCCGTCTAGGGCGTCTGCGGGCGCACGGCCCCGCCGCTGGGGCTGTGAGTGCGAGGGGAGGGTGCAGGCGTGCCCCGGGAGGAAGGTTGGGGCTTCCGCGTAGGGGAAGGGGGCCCCGTTCCCCACATGGTGGAGACAATCCCGTACCCCCATGGGTGCAAGGGTGGCCCTAGCCCGTTGGGGGCTGAGGGTCCCCGAACCCCCTCACCAGCGCCCCCTAGCGGCGGCCCTAGGAAGTGCACCTGTGCGCAGCCAGAGTCGGGTGGGCGGGGTCAGGCTCCAGCCAGGGGCGGGGCCTGGGGCTCATCAAGAGCTGCTGGGCCAGGTGCGGACCCTTCACCTTTGAGTGGTGCTGCCTTGCCGGGGGCTTTTTGCCGCGCAGGCCTGTGTGACTGCCATTTTGGAAGAGGCCGTGGTCGCCGCTCGTCCCTGGCTTCCAGGGGGTGCCCTCCCCTGACGGGGACCCCGGCCCTCCGTCTAGGGCGTCTGCGGGCGCACGGCCCCGCCGCTGGGGCCGTGAGTGCGAGAGGAGGTGCAGGCTTCCCCCGGGAGGAAGGTTGGGGCTTCCGCGAAGGGCAAGGGGGCCCCGTTCCCCCATGGGGGAGGACAATCCCTAACCCCCATGGGTGCAAGGGTGGCCCTAGCCCGTTGGGGGCTGAGGGTCCCCGAACCCCCTCACCAGTGCCCCCTAGCGGCGTCCCTAGGAAGTGCACCTGTGCGCAGCCAGAATCGGGTGGGCGGGGTCAGGCTCCGGCCAGGGGCGGGGCCTGGGGCTCATCAAGAGCTGCTGGGCCAGGTGCGGACCCTTCCCCTTTGAGTGGTGCTGCCTTGCCGGGGGCTTTTTGCCGCGCAGGCCTGTGTGCCTGCCGTTTTGGAAGAGGCCGCGGTCGCCGCTCGTCCCTGGCTTCCAGGGGGTGCCCTCCCCTGACGGGGACCCCGGCCCTCCGTCTAGGGCGTCTGCGGGCGCACGGCCCCGCCGCTGGGGCTGTGAGTGCGAGAGGAGGTGCAGGCTTCCCCCGGGAGGAAGGTTGGGGCTTTCGCGAAGGACAAGGGGGCCCCGTTCCCCCATGGGGGAGGACAATCCGGTACCCCCATGGGTGCAAGGGTGGCCCTAGCCCGTTGGGGGCTGAGGGTCCCCGAACCCCCTCAACAGCGCCCCCTAGCGGCGGCCCTAGGCAGTGCACCTGTGCGCAGCCAGAATCGGGTGGGCGGGGTCAGGCTCTGGCCAGGGGCGGGGCCTGGGGCTCATCAAGAGCAGCTGGGCCAGGTGCGGACCCTTCCCCTTTGAGTGGTGCTGCCTTGCCGGGGGCTTTTTGCCGCGCAGGCCTGTGTGCCTGCCGTTTTGGAAGAGGCCGCGGTCGCCGCTCGTCCCTGGCTTCCAGGGGTTGCCCTCCCCAGACGGGGACCCCGGCCCTCCGTCGAGGGCGTCTGCGGGCGCACGGCCTCGCCGCTGGGTCGTGAGTGCGAGGGGAGGGTGCAGGCGTGCCCCGGGAGGAAGGTTGGGGCTTCCGCGAAGGGGAAGGGGGCCCCGTTCCCCCATGGCGGAGGACAACCCGTACCCCCATGGGTGCAGGGGTGGCCGCAGCCCGTTGGGGGCTGAGGGTCCCCGAACCCCCTCACCAGCGCCCCCTAGCGGCGGCCCTAGGAAGTGCACCTGTGCGCAGCCAGAGTCGGGTGGGCGGGGTCAGGCTCCGGCCAGGGGCGGGGCCTGGGGCTCATCAAGAGCTGCTGGGCCAGGTGCGGACCCTTCCCCTTTGAGTGGTGCTGCCTTGCCCGGGGCTTTTTGCCGCGCAGGCCTGTGTGCCTGCCGTTTTGGAAGAGGCCGCGGTCGCCGCTCGTCCCTGGCTTCCAGGGGGTGCCCTCCCCTGACGGGGACCCCGGCCCTCCGTCTAGGGCGTCTGCGGGCGCACGGCCCCGCCGCTGGGGCTGTGAGTGCGAGAGGAGGTGCAGGCTTCCCCCGGGAGGAAGGTTGGGGCTTCCGCGAAGGGCAAGGTGGCCCCGTTCCCCCATGGGGGAGGACAATCCGGTACCCCCATGGGTGCAAGGGTGGCCCTAGCCCGTTGGGGGCTGAGGGTCCCCGAACCCCCTCACCAGCGCCCCCTAGAGGCGTCCCTAGGAAGTGCACCTGTGCGCAGCCAGAATCGGGTGGGCGGGGTCAGGCTCCGGCCAGGGGCGGGGCCTGGGGCTCATCAAGAGCTGCTGGGCCAGGTGCGGACCCTTCCCCTTTGAGTGGTGCTGCCTTGCCGGGGGCTTTTTGCCGCGCAGGCCTGTGTGCCTGCCGTTTTGGAAGAGGCCGCGGTCGCCGCTCGTCCCTGGCTTCCAGGGGGTGCCCTCCCCTGACGGGGACCCCGGCCCTCCGTCTAGGGCGTCTGCGGGCGCACGGCCCCGCCGCTGGGGCTGTGAGTGCGAGGGGAGGGTGCAGGCGTGCCCCGGGAGGAAGGTTGGGGCTTTCGCGAAGGGCAAGGGGGCCCCGTTCCCCCATGGGGGAGGACAATCCGGTACCCCCATGGTTGCAAGGGTGGCCCTAGCCCGTTGGGGGCTGAGGGTCCCCGAACCCCCTCACCAGCGCCCCCTAGCGGCGTCCCTAGGAAGTGCACCTGTGCGCAGCCAGAATCGGGTGGGCGGGGTCAGGCTCCGGCCAGGGCCGGGGCCTGGGGCTCATCAAGAGCTGCTGGGCCAGGTGCGGACCCTTCTCCTTTGAGTGGTGCTGCCTTGCCGGGGGCTTTTTGCCGCGCAGGCCTGTGTGCCTGCCGTTTTGGAAGAGGCCGCGGTCGCCGCTCGTCCCTGGCTTCCAGGGGGTGCCCTCCCCTGACGGGGACCCCGGCCCTCCGTCTAGGGCGTCTGCGGGCTCACGGCCCCGCCGCTGGGGCCGTGAGTGCGAGGGGAGGGTGCAGGCGTGCCCCGGGAGGAAGGTTGGGGCTTCCGGGAAGGGGAAGGGGGCCCCGTTCCCCCATGGCGGAGGACAACCCGTACCCCCATGGGTGCAGGGGTGGCCGCTGCCCGTTGGGGGCTGAGGGTCCCCGAACCCCCTCACCAGCGCCCCCTAGCGGCGGCCCTAGGAAGTGCACCTGTGCGCAGCCAGAGTCGGGTGGGCGGGGTCAGGCTCCGGCCATGGGCGGGGCCTGGGGCTCATCAAGAGCTGCTGGGCCAGGTGCGGACCCTTCCCCTTTGAGTGGTGCTGCCTTGCTGGGGGCTTTTTGCCGCGCAGGCCTGTGTGCCTGCCGTTTTGGAAGAGGCCGCGGTCGCCGCTCGTCCCTGGCTTCCAGGGGTTGCCCTCCCCTGACGGGGACCCCGGCCCTCCGTCTAGGGCGTCTGCGGGCGCACGGCCCCGCCCCTGGGGCTGTGAGTGCGAGGGGAGGGTGCAGGCGTGCCCCGGGAGTTAGGTTGGGGCTTTCGCGAAGGGCAAGGGGGCCCCGTTCCCCCATGACGGAGGACAATCCGGTACCCCCATGGGTGCAAGGGTGGCCCTAGCCCGTTGGGGGCTGAGGGTCCCCGAACCCCCTCACCAGCGCCCCCTAGCGGCGGCCCTAGGAAGTGCACCTGTGCGCAGCCAGAATCGGGTGGGCGGGGTCAGGCTCCGGCCAGGGGCGGGGCCTGGGGCTCATCAAGAGCTGCTGGGCCAGGTGCGGACCCTTCCCGTTTGAGTGGTGCTGCCTTGCCGGGGGCTTTTTGCCGCGCAGGCCTGGTGCCTGCCGTTTTGGAAGAGGCCGCGGTCGCCGCTCGTCCCTGGCTTCCAGGGGGTGCCCTCCCCTGACGGGGACCCCGGCCCTCCGTCTAGGGCGTCTGCGGGCGCACGGCCCCGCCGCTGGGGCCGTGAGTGCGAGGGGAGCGTGCAGGCGTGCCCCGGGAGGAAGGTTGGGGCTTCCGCGAAGGGGAAGGGGGCCCCGTTCCCCCATGGCGGAGGACAACCCGTACCCCCATGGGTGCAGGGGTGGCCGCAGCCCGTTGGGGGCTGAGGGTCCCCGAACCCCCTCACCAGCGCCCCCTAGCGGCGGCCCTAGGAAGTACACCTGTGCGCAGCCAGAGTCGGGTGGGCTGGTCAGGCTCCGGCCAGGGGCGGGGCCTGGGGCTCATCAAGAGCTGCTGGGCCAGGTGCGGACCCTTCCCCTTTGAGTGGTGCTGCCTTGCCGGGGGCTTTTTGCCGCGCAGGCCTGTGTGCCTGCCGTTTTGGAAGAGGCCGCGGTCGTCGCTCGTCCCTGGCTTCCAGGGGGTGCCCTCCCCTGACGGGGACCCCGGCCCTCCGTCTAGGGCGTCTGCGGGCGCACGGCCCCGCCGCTGGGGCTGTGAGTGCGAGGGGAGGGTGCAGGCGTGCCCCGGGAGGAAGGTTGGGGCTTCCGCGTAGGGGAAGGGGGCCCCGTTCCCCACATGGTGGAGACAATCCCGTACCCCCATGGGTGCAAGGGTGGCCCTAGCCCGTTGGGGGCTGAGGGTCCCCGAACCCCCTCACCAGCGCCCCCTAGCGGCGGCCCTAGGAAGTGCACCTGTGCGCAGCCAGAGTCGGGTGGGCGGGGTCAGGCTCCAGCCAGGGGCGGGGCCTGGGGCTCATCAAGAGCTGCTGGGCCAGGTGCGGACCCTTCCCCTTTGAGTGGTGCTGCCTTGCCGGGGGCTTTTTGCCGCGCAGGCCTGTGTGACTGCCATTTTGGAAGAGGCCGTGGTCGCCGCTCGTCCCTGGCTTCCAGGGGGTGCCCTCCCCTGACGGGGACCCCGGCCCTCCGTCTAGGGCGTCTGCGGGCGCACGGCCCCGCCGCTGGGGCCGTGAGTGCGAGAGGAGGTGCAGGCTTCCCCCGGGAGGAAGGTTGGGGCTTCGGCGAAGGGCAAGGGGGCCCCGTTCCCCCATGGGGGAGGACAATCCCTAACCCCCATGGGTGCAAGGGTGGCCCTAGCCCGTTGGGGGCTGAGGGTCCCCGAACCCCCTCACCAGTGCCCCCTAGCGGCGTCCCTAGGAAGTGCACCTGTGCGCAGCCAGAATCGGGTGGGCGGGGTCAGGCTCCGGCCAGGGGCGGGGCCTGGGGCTCATCAAGAGCTGCTGGGCCAGGTGCGGACCCTTCCCCTTTGAGTGGTGCTGCCTTGCCGGGGGCTTTTTGCCGCGCAGGCCTGTGTGCCTGCCGTTTTGGAAGAGGCCGCGGTCGCCGCTCGTCCCTGGCTTCCAGGGGGTGCCCTCCCCTGACGGGGACCCCGGCCCTCCGTCTAGGGCGTCTGCGGGCGCACGGCCCCGCCGCTGGGGCTGTGAGTGCGAGAGGAGGTGCAGGCTTCCCCCGGGAGGAAGGTTGGGGCTTTCGCGAAGGACAAGGGGGCCCCGTTCCCCCATGGGGGAGGACAATCCGGTACCCCCATGGGTGCAAGGGTGGCCCTAGCCCGTTGGGGGCTGAGGGTCCCCGAACCCCCTCACCAGCGCCCCCTAGCGGCGGCCCTAGGAAGTGCACCTGTGCGCAGCCAGAATCGGGTGGGCGGGGTCAGGCTCCGGCCAGGGGCGGGGCCTGGGGCTCATCAAGAGCTGCTGGGCCAGGTGCGGACCCTTCCCCTTTGAGTGGTGCTGCCTTGCCGGGGGCTTTTTGCCGCGCAGGCCTGTGTGCCTGCCGTTTTGGAAGAGGCCGCAGTCGCCGCTCGTCCCTGGCTTCCAGGGGGTGCCCTCCCCTGACGGGGACCCCGGCCCTCCGTCTAGGGCGTCTGCGGGCGCACGGCCTCGCCGCTGGGGCCATGAGTGCGAGGGGAGGGTGCAGGCGTGCCCCGGGAGGAAGTTTGGGGCTTCCGCGAAGGGCAAGGGGGCTCCGTTACCCCATGGGGGAGGACAATCCGGTACCCCCATGGGTGCAGGGGTGGCCGCAGCCCGTTGGGGGCTGAGGGTCCCCGAACCCCCTCACCAGCGCCCCCTAGCGGCGGCCCTAGGAAGTGCACCTGTGCGCAGCCAGAGTCGGGTGGGCGGGGTCAGGCTCCGGCCAGGGGCGGGGCCTGGGGCTCATCAAGAGCTGCTGGGCCAGGTGCGGACCCTTCCCCTTTGAGTGGTGCTGCCTTGCCGGGGGCTTTTTGCCGCGCAGGCCTGTGTGCCTGCGGTTTTGGAAGAGGCCGCGGTCGCCGCTCGTCCCTGGCTTCCAGGGGGTGCCCTCCCCTGACGGGCACCCCGGCCCTCCGTCTAAGGGCGTCTGCGGGCGCACGGCCCCGCCGCTGGGGCCGTGAGTGCGAGGGGAGGGTGCAGGCGTGCCCCGGGAGGAAGGTTGGGGCTTTCGCGAAGGGCAAGGGGGCCCCGTTCCCCCATGGGGGAGGACAATCCGGTACCCCCATGGGTGCAAGGGTGGCCCTAGCCCGTTGGGGGCTGAGGGTCCCCGAACCCCCTCACCAGCGCCCCCTAGCGGCGTCCCTAGGAAGTGCACCTGTGCGCAGCCAGAATCGGGTGGGCGGGGTCAGGCTCCGGCCAGGGGCGGGGCCTGGGGCTCATCAAGAGCTCCTGGGCCAGGTGCGGACCCTTCCCCTTTGAGTGGTGCTGCCTTGCCGGGGGCTTTTTGCCGCGCAGGCCTGTGTGCCTGCCGTTTTGGAAGAGGCCGCGGTCGCCGCTCGTCCCTGGCTTCCAGGGGGTGCCCTCCCCAGACGGGGACCCCGGCCCTCCGTCTAGGGCGTCTGCGGGCGCACGGCCTCGCTGCTGGGGCCGTGAGTGCGAGGGGAGGGTGCAGGCGTGCCCCGGGAGGAAGGTTGGGGCTTCCGCGAAGGGGAAGTGGGCCCCGTTCCCCCATGGCGGAGGACAACCCGTACCCCCATGGGTGCAGGGGTGGCCGCAGCCCGTTGGGGGCTGAGGGTCCCCGAACCCCCTTACCAGCGCCCCCTAGCGGCGGCCCTAGGAAGTGCACCTGTGCGCAGCCAGAGTCGGGTGGGCGGTGTCAGGCTCCGGCCAGGGGCGGGGCCTGGGGCTCATCAAGAGCTTCTGGGCCAGGTGCGGACCCTTCCCCTTTGAGTGGTGCTGCCTTGCCCGGGGCTTTTTGCCGCGCAGGCCTGTGTGCCTGCCGTTTTGGAAGAGGCCGCGGTCGCCGCTCGTCCCTGGCTTCCAGGGGGTGCCCTCCCCTGACGGGGACCCCGGCCCTCCGTCTAGGGCGTCTGCGGGCGCACGGCCCCGCCGCTGGGGCTGTGAGTGCGAGAGGAGGTGCAGGCTTCCCCCGGGAGGAAGGTTGGGGCTTTCGCGAAGGGCAAGGGGGCCCCGTTCCCCCATGGGGGAGGACAATCCGGTACCCCCATGGGTGCAAGGGTGGCCCTAGCCCGTTGGGGGCTGAGGGTCCCCGAACCCCCTCACCAGCGCCCCCTAGCGGCGGCCCTAGGAAGTGCACCTGTGCGCAGCCAGAATCGGGTGGGCGGGGTCAGGCTCCGGCCAGGGGCGGGGCCTGGGGCTCATCAAGAGCTGCTGGGCCAGGTGCGGACCCTTCCCCTTTGAGTGGTGCTGCCTTGCCGGGGGCTTTTTGCCGCGCAGGCCTGTGTGCCTGCCGTTTTGGAAGAGGCCGCGGTCGCCGCTCGTCCCTGGCTTCCAGGGGGTGCCCTCCCCTGACGGGGACCCCGGCCCTCCGTCTAGGGCGTCTGCGGGCGCACGGACCCGCCGCTGGGGCTGTGAGTGTGAGGGGAGGGTGCAGGCGTGCCCCGGGAGGAAGGTTGGGGCTTTCGCGAAGGGCAAGGGGGCCCCGTTCCCCCATGGGGGAGGACAATCCGGTACCCCCATGGGTGCAAGGGTGGCCCTAGCCCGTTGGGGGCTGAGGGTCCCCGAACCCCCTCACCAGCGCCCCCTAGCGGCGTCCCTAGGAAGTGCACCTGTGCGCAGCCAGAATCGGGTGGGCCGGGCAGGCTCCCGCCAGGGGCGGGGCCTGGGGCTCATCAAGAGCTGCTGGGCCAGGTGCGGACCCTTCCCCATGAGTGCTGATGCCTTGCCGGGGGCTTTTTGCCGCGCAGGCCTGTGTGCCTGCCGTTTTGGAAGAGGCCGCGGTCGCCGCTCGTCCCTGGCTTCCAGGGGGTGCCCTCCCCTGACGGGGACCCCGGCCCTCCGTCTAAGGGCGTCTGCGGGCGCACGGCCCCGCCGCTGGGGCCGTGAGTGCGAGGGGAGGGTGCAGGCGTGCCCCGGGAGGAAGGTTGGGGCTTTCGCGAAGGGCAAGGGGGCCCCGTTCCCCCATGGGGGAGGACAATCCGGTACCCCCATGGGTGCAAGGGTGGCCCTAGCCCGTTGGGGGCTGAGGGTCCCCGAACCCCCTCACCAGCGCCCCCTAGCGGCGTCCCTAGGAAGTGCACCTGTGCGCAGCCAGAATCGGGTGGGCGGGGTCAGGCTCCGGCCAGGGGCGGGGCCTGGGGCTCATCAAGAGCTCCTGGGCCAGGTGCGGACCCTTCTCCTTTGAGTGGTGCTGCCTTGCCGGGGGCTTTTTGCCGCGCAGGCCTGTGTGCCTGCCGTTTTGGAAGAGGCCGCGGTCGCCGCTCGTCCCTGTCTTCCAGGGGGTGCCCTCCCCTGACGGGGACCCCGGCCCTCCGTCTAGGGCGTCTGCGGGCGCACGGCCCCGCCGCTGGGGCCGTGAGTGCGAGGGGAGGGTGCAGGCGTGCCCCGGGAGGAAGGTTGGGGCTTCCGCGAAGGGGAAGGGGGCCCCGTTCCCCCATGGCGGAGGACAACCCGTACCCCCATGGGTGCAGGGGTGGCCGCAGCCCGTTGGGGGCTGAGGGTACCCGAACCCCCTCACCAGCGCCCCCTAGCGGCGGCCCTAGGAAGTGCACCTGTGCGCAGCCAGAGTCGGGTGGGCGGGGTCAGGCTCCGGCCAGGGGCGGGGCCTGGGGCTCATCAAGAGCTGCTGGGCCAGGTGCGGACCCTTCCCCTTTGAGTGTTGCTGCCTTGCCGGGGGCTTTTTGCCGCGCAGGCCTGTGTGCCTGCCGTTTTGGAAGAGGCCGCGGTCGCCGCTCGTCCCTGGCTTCCAGGGGGTGCCCTCCCCAGACGGGGACCACGGCCCTCCGTCTAGGGCGTCTGCGGGCGCACGGCCTCGCCGCTGGGGCCGTGAGTGCGAGGGGAGGGTGCAGGCGTGCCCCGGGAGGAAGGTTGGGGCTTCCGCGAAGGGGAAGCGGGCCCCGTTCCCCCATGGCGGAGGACAACCCGTACCCCCATGGGTGCAGGGGTGGCCGCAGCCCGTTGGGGGCTGAGGGTCCCCGAACCCCCTCACCAGCGCCCCCTAGCGGCGGCCCTAGGAAGTGCACCTGTGCGCAGCCAGAGTCGGGTGGGCGGGGTCAGGCTCCGGCCAGGGGCGGGGCCTGGGGCTCATCAAGAGCTTCTGGGCCAGGTGCGGTCCCTTCCCCTTTGAGTGGTGCTGCCTTGCCCGGGGCTTTTTGCCGCGCAGGCCTGTGTGCCTGCCGTTTTGGAAGAGGCCGCGGTCGCCGCTCGTCCCTGGCTTCCAGGGGGTGCCCTCCCCTGACGGGGACCCCGGCCCTCCGTCTAGGGCGTCTGCGGGCGCACGGCCCCGCCGCTGGGGCTGTGAGTGCGAGAGGAGGTGCAGGCTTCCCCCGGGAGTAAGGTTGGGGCTTTCGCGAAGGGCAAGGGGGCCCCGTTCCCCCATGGGGGAGGACAATCCGGTACCCCCATGGGTGCAAGGGTGGCCCTAGCCCGTTGGGGGCTGAGGGTCCCCGAACCCCCTCACCAGCGCCCCCTAGCGGCGGCCCTAGGAAGTGCACCTGTGCGCAGCCAGAATCGGGTGGGCGGGGTCAGGCTCCGGCCAGGGGCGGGGCCTGGGGCTCATCAAGAGCTGCTGGGCCAGGTTCGGACCCTTCCCCTTTGAGTGGTGCTGCCTTGCCGGGGGCTTTTTGCCGCGCAGGCCTGTGTGCCTGCCGTTTTGGTAGAGGCCGCGGTCGCCGCTCGTCCCTGGCTTCCAGGGGGTGCCCTCCCCTGACGGGGACCCCGGCCCTCCGTCTAGGGCGTCTGCGGGCGCACGGCCCCGCCGCTGGGGCTGTGAGAGTGAGGGGAGGGTGCAGGCGTGCCCCGGGAGGAAGGTTGGGGCTTTCGCGAAGGGCAAGGGGGCCCCGTTCCCCCATGGGGGAGGACAATCCGGTACCCCCATGGGTGCAAGGGTGGCCCTAGCCCGTTGGGGGCTGAGGGTCCCCGAACCCCCTCACCAGCGCCCCCTAGCGGCGTCCCTAGGAAGTGCACCTGTGCGCAGCCAGAATCGGGTGGGCCGGGCAGGCTCCGGCCAGGGGCGGGGCCTGGGGCTCATCAAGAGCTGCTGGGCCAGGTGCGGACCCTTCTCCTTTGAGTGGTGCTGCCTTGCCGGGGGCTTTTTGCCGCGCAGGCCTGTGTGCCTGCCGTTTTGGAAGAGGCCGCGGTCGCCGCTCGTCCCTGGCTTCCAGGGGGTGCCCTCCCCTGACGGGGACCCCGGCCCTCCGTCTAGGGCGTCTGCGGGCGCACGGCCCCGCCGCTGGGGCCGTCAGTGCGAGGGGAGGGTGCAGGCGTGCCCCGGGAGGATGGTTGGGGCTTCCGCGAAGGGGAAGAGGGCCCCGTTCCCCACATGGCGGAGACAATCCCGTACCCCCATGGGTGCAGGGGTGGCCCCAGCCTGGTGGGGGCTGAGTGTCTCCGAACCCCCTCACCAGCGCCCCCTAGCGGCGGCCCTTGGAAGTGCACCTGTGCGCAGCCAGAGTCGGGTGGGCGGGGTCAGGCTCCGCCCAGGGGCGGGGCCTGGGGCTCATCAAGAGCTGCTGGGCCAGGTGCGGACCCTTCCCCTTTGAGTGGTGCTGCCTTGCCGGGGGCTTTTTGCCGCACAGGCCTGTGTGCCTGCCGTTTTGGAAGAGGCCGCGGTCGCCGCTCGTCCCTGGCTTCCAGGGGGTGCCCTCCCCTGACGGGGACCCCGGCCCTCCGTCTAGGGCGTCTGCGGGCGCACGGCCTCGCCGCTGGGGCCGTGAGTGCGAGGGGAGGGTGCAGGCGTGCCCCGGGAGGAAGTTTGGGGCTTCCGCGAAGGGCAAGGGGGCCCCGCTCCCCCATGGGGGAGGACAATCTGGTACCCCCATGGGTGCAGGGGTGGCCCCAGCCCGTTGGGGGCTGAGGGTCCCCGAACCCCCTCACCAGCGCACCCTAGCGGCGGCCCTAGTAAGTGCACCTGTGCGCAGCCAGAGTCGGGTGGGCGGGGTCAGGCTCCGGCCAGGGGCGGGGCCTGGGGCTCATCAAGAGCTGCTGGGCCAGGTGCGGACCCTTCCCCTTTGAGTGGTGCTGCCTTGCCGGGGGCTTTTTGCCGCGCAGGCCTGTGTGCCTGCCGTTTTGGAAGAGGCCGCGGTCGCCGCTCGTCCCTGGCTTCCAGGGGGTGCCCTCCCCTGACGGGGACCCCGGCCCTCCGTCTAGGGCGTCTGCTGGCGCACGGCCCCGCCGCTGGGGCTGTGAGTGCGAGGGGAGGGTGCAGGCGTGCCCCGGGAGGAAGGTTGGGGCTTCCGCGTAGGGGAAGGGGGCCCCGTTCCCCACATGGTGGAGACAATCCCCTACCCCCATGGGTGCAAGGGTGGCCCTAGCCCGTTGGGGGCAGAGGGTCCCCGAACCCCCTCACCAGCGCCCCCTAGAGGCGTCCCTAGGAAGTGCACCTGTGCGCAGCCAGAATCGGGTGGGCGGGGTCAGGCTCCGGCCAGGGGCGGGGCCTGGGGCTCATCAAGAGCTGCTGGGCCAGGTGCGGACCCTTCCCCTTTGAGTGGTGCTGCCTTGCCGGGGGCTATTTGCCGCGCAGGCCTGTGTGCCTGCCGTTTTGGAAGAGGCCGCGGTCGCCGCTCGTCCCTGGCTTCCAGGGGTTGCCCTCCCCAGACGGGGACCCCGGCCCTCCGTCTAGGGCGTCTGCGGGCGCACGGCCTCGCCGCTGGGTCGTGAGTGCGAGGGGAGGGTGCAGGCGTGCCCCGGGAGGAAGGTTGGGGCTTCCGCGAAGGGGAAGGGGGCCCCGTTCCCCCATGGCGGAGGACAACCCGTACCCCCATGGGTGCAGGGGTGGCCGCAGCCCGTTGGGGGCTGAGGGTCCCCGAACCCCCTCACCAGCGCCCCCTAGCGGCGGCCCTAGGAAGTGCACCTGTGCGCAGCCAGAGTCGGGTGGGCGGGGTCAGGCTCCGGCCAGGGGCGGGGCCTGGGGCTCATCAAGAGCTTCTGGGCCAGGTGCGGTCCCTTCCCCTTTGAGTGGTGCTGCCTTGCCCGGGGCTTTTTGCCGCGCAGGCCTGTGTGCCTGCCGTTTTGGAAGAGGCCGCGGTCGCCGCTCGTCCCTGGCTTCCAGGGGGTGCCCTCCCCTGACGGGGACCCCGGCCCTCCGTCTAGGGCGTCTGCGGGCGCACGGCCCCGCCGCTGGGGCTGTGAGTGCGAGAGGAGGTGCAGGCTTCCCCCGGGAGTAAGGTTGGGGCTTTCGCGAAGGGCAAGGGGGCCCCGTTCCCCCATGGGGGAGGACAATCCGGTACCCCCATGGGTGCAAGGGTGGCCCTAGCCCGTTGGGGGCTGAGGGTCCCCGAACCCCCTCACCAGCGCCCCCTAGCGGCGGCCCTAGGAAGTGCACCTGTGCGCAGCCAGAATCGGGTGGGCGGGGTCAGGCTCCGGCCAGGGGCGGGGCCTGGGGCTCATCAAGAGCTGCTGGGCCAGGTGCGGACCCTTCCCCTTTGAGTGGTGCTGCCTTGCCGGGGGCTTTTTGCCGCGCAGGCCTGTGTGCCTGCCGTTTTGGTAGAGGCCGCGGTCGCCGCTCGTCCCTGGCTTCCAGGGGGTGCCCTCCCCTGACGGGGACCCCGGCCCTCCGTCTAGGGCGTCTGCGGGCGCACGGCCCCGCCGCTGGGGCTGTGAGTGTGAGGGGAGGGTGCAGGCGTGCCCCGGGAGGAAGGTTGGGGCTTTCGCGAAGGGCAAGGGGGCCCCGTTCCCCCATGGGGGAGGACAATCCGGTACCCCCATGGGTGCAAGGGTGGCCCTAGCCCGTTGGGGGCTGAGGGTCCCCGAACCCCCTCACCAGCGCCCCCTAGCGGCGTCCCTAGGAAGTGCACCTGTGCGCAGCCAGAATCGGGTGGGCCGGGCAGGCTCCGGCCAGGGGCGGGGCCTGGGGCTCATCAAGAGCTGCTGGGCCAGGTGCGGACCCTTCTCCTTTGAGTGGTGCTGCCTTGCCGGGGGCTTTTTGCCGCGCAGGCCTGTGTGCCTGCCGTTTTGGAAGAGGCCGCGGTCGCCGCTCGTCCCTGGCTTCCAGGGGGTGCCCTCCCCTGACGGGGACCCCGGCCCTCCGTCTAGGGCGTCTGCGGGCGCACGGCCCCGCCGCTGGGGCCGTCAGTGCGAGGGGAGGGTGCAGGCGTGCCCCGGGAGGAAGGTTGGGGCTTCCGCGAAGGGGAAGAGGGCCCCGTTCCCCACATGGCGGAGACAATCCCGTACCCCCATGGGTGCAGGGGTGGCCCCAGCCTGGTGGGGGCTGAGTGTCTCCGAACCCCCTCACCAGCGCCCCCTAGCGGCGGCCCTTGGAAGTGCACCTGTGCGCAGCCAGAGTCGGGTGGGCGGGGTCAGGCTCCGCCCAGGGGCGGGGCCTGGGGCTCATCAAGAGCTGCTGGGCCAGGTGCGGACCCTTCCCCTTTGAGTGGTGCTGCCTTGCCGGGGGCTTTTTGCCGCACAGGCCTGTGTGCCTGCCGTTTTGGAAGAGGCCGCGGTCGCCGCTCGTCCCTGGCTTCCAGGGGGTGCCCTCCCCTGACGGGGACCCCGGCCCTCCGTCTAGGGCGTCTGCGGGCGCACGGCCTCGCCGCTGGGGCCGTGAGTGCGAGGGGAGGGTGCAGGCGTGCCCCGGGAGGAAGTTTGGGGCTTCCGCGAAGGGCAAGGGGGCCCCGCTCCCCCATGGGGGAGGACAATCTGGTACCCCCATGGGTGCAGGGGTGGCCCCAGCCCGTTGGGGGCTGAGGGTCCCCGAACCCCCTCACCAGCGCACCCTAGCGGCGGCCCTAGTAAGTGCACCTGTGCGCAGCCAGAGTCGGGTGGGCGGGGTCAGGCTCCGGCCAGGGGCGGGGCCTGGGGCTCATCAAGAGCTGCTGGGCCAGGTGCGGACCCTTCCCCTTTGAGTGGTGCTGCCTTGCCGGGGGCTTTTTGCCGCGCAGGCCTGTGTGCCTGCCGTTTTGGAAGAGGCCGCGGTCGCCGCTCGTCCCTGGCTTCCAGGGGGTGCCCTCCCCTGACGGGGACCCCGGCCCTCCGTCTAGGGCGTCTGCTGGCGCACGGCCCCGCCGCTGGGGCTGTGAGTGCGAGGGGAGGGTGCAGGCGTGCCCCGGGAGGAAGGTTGGGGCTTCCGCGTAGGGGAAGGGGGCCCCGTTCCCCACATGGTGGAGACAATCCCCTACCCCCATGGGTGCAAGGGTGGCCCTAGCCCGTTGGGGGCAGAGGGTCCCCGAACCCCCTCACCAGCGCCCCCTAGAGGCGTCCCTAGGAAGTGCACCTGTGCGCAGCCAGAATCGGGTGGGCGGGGTCAGGCTCCGGCCAGGGGCGGGGCCTGGGGCTCATCAAGAGCTGCTGGGCCAGGTGCGGACCCTTCCCCTTTGAGTGGTGCTGCCTTGCCGGGGGCTATTTGCCGCGCAGGCCTGTGTGCCTGCCGTTTTGGAAGAGGCCGCGGTCGCCGCTCGTCCCTGGCTTCCAGGGGTTGCCCTCCCCAGACGGGGACCCCGGCCCTCCGTCTAGGGCGTCTGCGGGCGCACGGCCTCGCCGCTGGGTCGTGAGTGCGAGGGGAGGGTGCAGGCGTGCCCCGGGAGGAAGGTTGGGGCTTCCGCGAAGGGGAAGGGGGCCCCGTTCCCCCATGGCGGAGGACAACCCGTACCCCCATGGGTGCAGGGGTGGCCGCAGCCCGTTGGGGGCTGAGGGTCCCCGAACCCCCTCACCAGCGCCACCTAGCGGCGGCCCTAGGAAGTGCACCTGTGCGCAGCCAGAGTCGGGTGGGCGGGGTCAGGCTCCGGCCAGGGGCGGGGCCTGGGGCTCATCAAGAGCTGCTGGGCCAGGTGCGGACCCTTCCCCTTTGAGTGTTGCTGCCTTGCCCGGGGCTTTTTGCCGCGCAGGCCTGTGTGCCTGCCGTTTTGGAAGAGGCCGCGGTCGCCGCTCGTCCCTGGCTTCCAGGGGGTGCCCTCCCCTGACGGGGACCCCGGCCCTCCGTCTAGGGCGTCTGCGGGCGCACGGCCCCGCCGCTGGGGCTGTGAGTGCGAGAGGAGGTGCAGGCTTCCCCCGGGAGGAAGGTTGGGGCTTCCGCGAAGGGCAAGGTGGCCCCGTTCCCCCATGGGGGAGGACAATCCGGTACCCCCATGGGTGCAAGGGTGGCCCTAGCCCGTTGGGGGCTGAGGGTCCCCGAACCCCCTCACCAGCGCCCCCTAGCGGCGTCCCTAGGAAGTGCACCTGTGCGCAGCCAGAATCGGGTGGGCGGGGTCAGGCTCCGGCCAGGGGCGGGGCCAGGGGCTCATCAAGAGCTGCTGGGCCAGGTGCGGACCCTTCCCCTTTGAGTGGTGCTGCCTTGCCGGGGGCTTTTTGCCGCGCAGGCCTGTGTGCCTGCCGTTTTGGAAGAGGCCGCGGTCGCCGCTCGTCCCTGGCTTCCAGGGGGTGCCCTCCCCTGACGGGGACCCCGGCCCTCCGTCTAGGGCGTCTGCGGGCGCACGGCCCCGCCGCTGGGGCTGTGAGTGCGAGAGGAGGTGCAGGCTTCCCCCGGGAGGAAGGTTGGGGCTTTCGCGAAGGGCAAGGGGGCCCCGTTCGCCCATGGGGGAGGACAATCCGGTACCCCCATGGGTGCAAGGGTGGCCCTAGCACGTTGGGGGCTGAGGGTCCCCGAACCCCCTCACCAGCGCCCCCTAGCGGCGGCCCTAGGAATTGCACCTGTGCGCAGCCAGAATCGGGTGGGCGGGGTGAGGCTCCGGCCAGGGGCGGGGCCTGGGGCTCATCAAGAGCTGCTGGGCCAGGTGCGGACCGTTCCCCTTTGAGTGGTGCTGCCTTGCCGGGGGCTTTTTGCCGCGCAGGCCTGTGTGCCTGCCGTTTTGGAAGAGGCCGCGGTCGCCGCTCGTCCCTGGCTTCCAGGGGGTGCCCTCCCCTGACGGGGACCCCGGCCCTCCGTCTAGGGCGTCTGCGGGCGCACGGCCCCGACTCTGGGACCGTGAGTGCGAGGGGAGGGTGCAGGCGTGCCCCGGGAGTAAGGTTGGGGCTTCCGCGAAGGGGAAGAGGGCCCCGTTCCCCACATGGCGGAGACAATCCCGTACACCCATGGGTGCAGGGGTGGCCCCAGCCCGGTGGGGGCTGAGTGTCCCCGAACCCCCTCACCAGCGCCCCCTAGCGGCGGCCCTTGGAAGTGCACCTGTGCGCAGCCAGAGTCGGGTGGGCGGGGTCAGGCTCCGGCCATGGGCGGGGCCTGGGGCTCATCAAGAGCTGCTGGGCCAGGTGCGGACCCTTCCCCTTTGAGTGGTGCTACTTTGTCGGGGGCTTTTTGCCGCGCAGGCCTGTGTGCCTGCCGTTTTGGAAGAGGCCGCGGTCGCCGCTCGTCCCTGGCTTCCAGGGGGTGCCCTCCCCTGACGGGGACCCCGGCCCTCCGTCTAGGGCGTCTGCGGGCGCACGGCCTCGCCGCTGGGGCCGTGAGTGCGAGGGGAGGGTGCAGGCGTGCCCCGGGAGGAAGTTTGGGGCTTCAGCGAAGGGCAAGGGGGACCGTTCCCCCATGGGGGAGGACAATCCGGTACCCCCATGGGTGCAGGGGTGGCCCCAGCCCGGTGGGGGCTGAGGGTCCCCGAACCCCCTCACCAGCGCCCCCTAGCGGCGGCCGTAGGAAGTGCAACTGTGCGCAGCCAGAGTCGGGTGGGCGGGGTCAGGCTCCGGCCAGGGGCGGGGCCTGGGGCTCATCAAGAGCTGCTGGGCCAGGTGCGGACCCTTCCCCTTTGAGTGGTGCTGCCTTGCCGGGGGCTTTTTGCCGCGCAGGCCTGTGTGCCTGCCGTTTTGGAAGAGGCCGCGGTCGCCGCTCGTCCCTGGCTTCCAGGGGGTGCCCTCCCCTGACGGGGACCCCGGCCCTCCGTCTAGGGCGTCTGCGGGCGCACGGCCCCGCCGCTGGGGCTGTGAGTGCGAGAGGAGGTGCAGGCTTCCCCCGGGAGGAAGGTTGGGGCTTCCGCGAAGGGCAAGGTGGCCCCGTTCCCCCATGGGGGAGGACAATCCGGTACCCCCATGGGTGCAAGGGTGGCCCTAGCCCGTTGGGGGCTGAGGGTCCCCGAACCCCCTCACCAGCGCCCCCTAGAGGCGTCCCTAGGAAGTGCACCTGTGCGCAGCCAGAATCGGGTGGGCGGGGTCAGGCTCCGGCCAGGGGCGGGGCCAGGGGCTCATCAAGAGCTGCTGGGCCAGGTGCGGACCCTTCCCCTTTGAGTGGTGCTGCCTTGCCGGGGGCTTTTTGCCGCGCAGGCCTGTGTGCCTGCCGTTTTGGAAGAGGCCGCGGTCGCCGCTCGTCCCTGGCTTCCAGGGGGTGCCCTCCCCTGACGGGGACCCCGGCCCTCCGTCTAGGGCGTCTGCGGGCGCACGGCCCCGCCGCTGGGGCTGTGAGTGCGAGAGGAGGTGCAGGCTTCCCCCGGGAGGAAGGTTGGGGCTTTCGCGAAGGGCAAGGGGGCCCCGTTCCCCCATGGGGGAGGACAATCCGGTACCCCCATGGGTGCAAGGGTGGCCCTAGCACGTTGGGGGCTGAGGGTCCCCGAACCCCCTCACCAGCGCCCCCTAGCGGCGGCCCTAGGAATTGCACCTGTGCGCAGCCAGAATCGGGTGGGCGGGGTCAGGCTCCGGCCAGGGGCGGGGCCTGGGGCTCATCAAGAGCTGCTGGGCCAGGTGCGGACCCTTCCCCTTTGAGTGTTGCTGCCTTGCCGGGGGCTTTTTGCCGCGCAGGCCTGTGTGCCTGCCGTTTTGGAAGAGGCCGCGGTCGCCGCTCGTCCCTGGCTTCCAGGGGGTGCCCTCCCCTGACGGGGACCCCGGCCCTCCGTCTAGGGCGTCTGCGGCGCACGACCCCGCCGCTAGGGCTGTGAGTGCGAGGGGAGGGTGCAGGCGTGCCCCGGGAGGAAGGTTGGGGCTTCCGCGAAGGGGAAGGGGGCCCCGTTCCCCCATGGCGGAGGACAACCCGTACCCCCATGGGTGCAGGGGTGGCCGCAGCCCGTTGGGGGCTGAGGGTCCCCGAACCCCCTCACCAGCGCCACCTAGCGGCGGCCCTAGGAAGTGCACCTGTGCGCAGCCAGAGTCGGGTGGGCGGGGTCAGGCTCCGGCCAGGGGCGGGGCCTGGGGCTCATCAAGAGCTGCTGGGCCAGGTGCGGACCCTTCCCCTTTGAGTGTTGCTGCCTTGCCCGGGGCTTTTTGCCGCGCAGGCCTGTGTGCCTGCCGTTTTGGAAGAGGCCGCGGTCGCCGCTCGTCCCTGGCTTCCAGGGGGTGCCCTCCCCTGACGGGGACCCCGGCCCTCCGTCTAGGGCGTCTGCGGGCGCACGGCCCCGCCGCTGGGGCTGTGAGTGCGAGAGGAGGTGCAGGCTTCCCCCGGGAGGAAGGTTGGGGCTTCCGCGAAGGGCAAGGTGGCCCCGTTCCCCCATGGGGGAGGACAATCCGGTACCCCCATGGGTGCAAGGGTGGCCCTAGCCCGTTGGGGGCTGAGGGTCCCCGAACCCCCTCACCAGCGCCCCCTAGCGGCGTCCCTAGGAAGTGCACCTGTGCGCAGCCAGAATCGGGTGGGCGGGGTCAGGCTCCGGCCAGGGGCGGGGCCAGGGGCTCATCAAGAGCTGCTGGGCCAGGTGCGGACCCTTCCCCTTTGAGTGGTGCTGCCTTGCCGGGGGCTTTTTGCCGCGCAGGCCTGTGTGCCTGCCGTTTTGGAAGAGGCCGCGGTCGCCGCTCGTCCCTGGCTTCCAGGGGGTGCCCTCCCCTGACGGGGACCCCGGCCCTCCGTCTAGGGCGTCTGCGGGCGCACGGCCCCGCCGCTGGGGCTGTGAGTGCGAGAGGAGGTGCAGGCTTCCCCCGGGAGGAAGGTTGGGGCTTTCGCGAAGGGCAAGGGGGCCCCGTTCGCCCATGGGGGAGGACAATCCGGTACCCCCATGGGTGCAAGGGTGGCCCTAGCACGTTGGGGGCTGAGGGTCCCCGAACCCCCTCACCAGCGCCCCCTAGCGGCGGCCCTAGGAATTGCACCTGTGCGCAGCCAGAATCGGGTGGGCGGGGTCAGGCTCCGGCCAGGGGCGGGGCCTGGGGCTCATCAAGAGCTGCTGGGCCAGGTGCGGACCCTTCCCCTTTGAGTGTTGCTGCCTTGCCGGGGGCTTTTTGCCGCGCAGGCCTGTGTGCCTGCCGTTTTGGAAGAGGCCGCGGTCGCCGCTCGTCCCTGGCTTCCAGGGGGTGCCCTCCCCTGACGGGGACCCCGGCCCTCCGTCTAGGGCGTCTGCGGCGCACGACCCCGCCGCTAGGGCTGTGAGTGCGAGGGGAGGGTGCAGGCGTGCCCCGGGAGGAAGGTTGGGGCTTTCGCGAAGGGCAAGGGGGCCCCGTTCCCCCATGGGGGAGGACAATCCGGTACCCCCATGGGTGCAAGGGTGGCCCTAGCCCGTTGGGGGCTGAGGGTCCCCGAACCCCCTCACCAGCGCCCCCTAGCGGCGGCCCTAGGAAGTGCACCTGTGCGCAGCCAGAATCGGGTGGGCGGGGTGAGGCTCCGGCCAGGGGCGGGGCCTGGGGCTCATCAAGAGCTGCTGGGCCAGGTGCGGACCGTTCCCCTTTGAGTGGTGCTGCCTTGCCGGGGGCTTTTTGCCGCGCAGGCCTGTGTGCCTGCCGTTTTGGAAGAGGCCGCGGTCGCCGCTCGTCCCTGGCTTCCAGGGGGTGCCCTCCCCTGACGGGGACCCCGGCCCTCCGTCTAGGGCGTCTGCGGGCGCACGGCCCCGACTCTGGGACCGTGAGTGCGAGGGGAGGGTGCAGGCGTGCCCCGGGAGTAAGGTTGGGGCTTCCGCGAAGGGGAAGAGGGCCCCGTTCCCCACATGGCGGAGACAATCCCGTACACCCATGGGTGCAGGGGTGGCCCCAGCCCGGTGGGGGCTGAGTGTCCCCGAACCCCCTCACCAGCGCCCCCTAGCGGCGGCCCTTGGAAGTGCACCTGTGCGCAGCCAGAGTCGGGTGGGCGGGGTCAGGCTCCGGCCATGGGCGGGGCCTGGGGCTCATCAAGAGCTGCTGGGCCAGGTGCGGACCCTTCCCCTTTGAGTGGTGCTACTTTGTCGGGGGCTTTTTGCCGCGCAGGCCTGTGTGCCTGCCGTTTTGGAAGAGGCCGCGGTCGCCGCTCGTCCCTGGCTTCCAGGGGGTGCCCTCCCCTGACGGGGACCCCGGCCCTCCGTCTAGGGCGTCTGCGGGCGCACGGCCTCGCCGCTGGGGCCGTGAGTGCGAGGGGAGGGTGCAGGCGTGCCCCGGGAGGAAGTTTGGGGCTTCAGCGAAGGGCAAGGGGGACCGTTCCCCCATGGGGGAGGACAATCCGGTACCCCCATGGGTGCAGGGGTGGCCCCAGCCCGGTGGGGGCTGAGGGTCCCCGAACCCCCTCACCAGCGCCCCCTAGCGGCGGCCGTAGGAAGTGCAACTGTGCGCAGCCAGAGTCGGGTGGGCGGGGTCAGGCTCCGGCCAGGGGCGGGGCCTGGGGCTCATCAAGAGCTGCTGGGCCAGGTGCGGACCCTTCCCCTTTGAGTGGTGCTGCCTTGCCGGGGGCTTTTTGCCGCGCAGGCCTGTGTGCCTGCCGTTTTGGAAGAGGCCGCGGTCGCCGCTCGTCCCTGGCTTCCAGGGGGTGCCCTCCCCTGACGGGGACCCCGGCCCTCCGTCTAGGGCGTCTGCGGGCGCACGGCCCCGCCGCTGGGGCTGTGAGTGCGAGAGGAGGTGCAGGCTTCCCCCGGGAGGAAGGTTGGGGCTTCCGCGAAGGGCAAGGTGGCCCCGTTCCCCCATGGGGGAGGACAATCCGGTACCCCCATGGGTGCAAGGGTGGCCCTAGCCCGTTGGGGGCTGAGGGTCCCCGAACCCCCTCACCAGCGCCCCCTAGAGGCGTCCCTAGGAAGTGCACCTGTGCGCAGCCAGAATCGGGTGGGCGGGGTCAGGCTCCGGCCAGGGGCGGGGCCAGGGGCTCATCAAGAGCTGCTGGGCCAGGTGCGGACCCTTCCCCTTTGAGTGGTGCTGCCTTGCCGGGGGCTTTTTGCCGCGCAGGCCTGTGTGCCTGCCGTTTTGGAAGAGGCCGCGGTCGCCGCTCGTCCCTGGCTTCCAGGGGGTGCCCTCCCCTGACGGGGACCCCGGCCCTCCGTCTAGGGCGTCTGCGGGCGCACGGCCCCGCCGCTGGGGCTGTGAGTGCGAGAGGAGGTGCAGGCTTCCCCCGGGAGGAAGGTTGGGGCTTTCGCGAAGGGCAAGGGGGCCCCGTTCCCCCATGGGGGAGGACAATCCGGTACCCCCATGGGTGCAAGGGTGGCCCTAGCACGTTGGGGGCTGAGGGTCCCCGAACCCCCTCACCAGCGCCCCCTAGCGGCGGCCCTAGGAATTGCACCTGTGCGCAGCCAGAATCGGGTGGGCGGGGTCAGGCTCCGGCCAGGGGCGGGGCCTGGGGCTCATCAAGAGCTGCTGGGCCAGGTGCGGACCCTTCCCCTTTGAGTGTTGCTGCCTTGCCGGGGGCTTTTTGCCGCGCAGGCCTGTGTGCCTGCCGTTTTGGAAGAGGCCGCGGTCGCCGCTCGTCCCTGGCTTCCAGGGGGTGCCCTCCCCTGACGGGGACCCCGGCCCTCCGTCTAGGGCGTCTGCGGCGCACGACCCCGCCGCTAGGGCTGTGAGTGCGAGGGGAGGGTGCAGGCGTGCCCCGGGAGGAAGTTTGGGGCTTCCGCGAAGGGCAAGGGGGCCCCGTTCCCCCATGGCGGAGGACAATCCGGTACCCCCATGGGTGCAAGGGTGGCCCTAGCCCGTTGGGGGCTGAGGGTCCCCGAACCCCCTCACCAGCGCCCCCTAGCGGCGGCCCTAGGAAGTGCACCTGTGCGCAGCCAGAATCGGGTGGGCGGGGTCAGGCTCCGGCCAGGGGCGGGGCCTGGGGCTCATCAAGAGCTGCTGGGCCAGGTGCGGACCCTTCCCGTTTGAGTGGTGCTGCCTTGCCGGGGGATTTTTGCCGCGCAGGCCTGGTGCCTGCCGTTTTGGAAGAGGCCGCGGTCGCCGCTCGTCCCTGGCTTCCAGGGGGTGCCCTCCCCTGACGGGGACCCCGGCCCTCCGTCTAGGGCGTCTGCGGGCGCACGGCCCCGCCGCTGGGGCCGTGAGTGCGAGGGGAGCGTGCAGGCGTGCCCCGGGAGGAAGGTTGGGGCTTCCGCGAAGGGGAAGGGGGCCCCGTTCCCCCATGGCGGAGGACAACCCGTACCCCCATGGGTGCAGGGGTGGCCGCAGCCCGTTGGGGGCTGAGGGTCCCCGAACCCCCTCACCAGCGCCCCCTAGCGGCGGCCCTAGGAAGTACACCTGTGCGCAGCCAGAGTCGGGTGGGCTGGTCAGGCTCCGGCCAGGGGCGGGGCCTGGGGCTCATCAAGAGCTGCTGGGCCAGGTGCGGACCCTTCCCCTTTGAGTGGTGCTGCCTTGCCGGGGGCTTTTTGCCGCGCAGGCCTGTGTGCCTGCCGTTTTGGAAGAGGCCGCGGTCGCCGCTCGTCCCTGGCTTCCAGGGGGTGCCCTCCCCTGACGGGGACCCCGGCCCTCCGTCTAGGGCGTCTGCGGGCGCACGGCCCCGCCGCTGGGGCTGTGAGTGCGAGGGGAGGGTGCAGGCGTGCCCCGGGAGGAAGGTTGGGGCTTCCGCGTAGGGGAAGGGGGCCCCGTTCCCCACATGGTGGAGACAATCCCGTACCCCCATGGGTGCAAGGGTGGCCCTAGCCCGTTGGGGGCTGAGGGTCCCCGAACCCCCTCACCAGCGCCCCCTAGCGGCGGCCCTAGGAAGTGCACCTGTGCGCAGCCAGAGTCGGGTGGGCGGGGTCAGGCTCCAGCCAGGGGCGGGGCCTGGGGCTCATCAAGAGCTGCTGGGCCAGGTGCGGACCCTTCCCCTTTGAGTGGTGCTGCCTTGCCGGGGGCTTTTTGCCGCGCAGGCCTGTGTGACTGCCATTTTGGAAGAGGCCGTGGTCGCCGCTCGTCCCTGGCTTCCAGGGGGTGCCCTCCCCTGACGGGGACCCCGGCCCTCCGTCGAGGGCGTCTGCGGGCGCACGGCCCCGCCGCTGGGGCCGTGAGTGCGAGAGGAGGTGCAGGCTTCCCCCGGGAGGAAGGTTGGGGCTTCCGCGAAGGGCAAGGGGGCCCCGTTCCCCCATGGGGGAGGACAATCCCTAACCCCCATGGGTGCAAGGGTGGCCCTAGCCCGTTGGGGGCTGAGGGTCCCCGAACCCCCTCACCAGTGCCCCCTAGCGGCGTCCCTAGGAAGTGCACCTGTGCGCAGCCAGAATCGGGTGGGCGGGGTCAGGCTCCGGCCAGGGGCGGGGCCTGGGGCTCATCAAGAGCTGCTGGGCCAGGTGCGGACCCTTCCCCTTTGAGTGGTGCTGCCTTGCCGGGGGCTTTTTGCCGCGCAGGCCTGTGTGCCTGCCGTTTTGGAAGAGGCCGCGGTCGCCGCTCGTCCCTGGCTTCCAGGGGGTGCCCTCCCCTGACGGGGACCCCGGCCCTCCGTCTAGGGCGTCTGCGGGCGCACGGCCCCGCCGCTGGGTCTGTGAGTGCGAGAGGAGGTGCAGGCTTCCCCCGGGAGGAAGGTTGGGGCTTTCGCGAAGGACAAGGGGGCCCCGTTCCCCCATGGGGGAGGACAATCCGGTACCCCCATGGGTGCAAGGGTGGCCCTAGCCCGTTGGGGGCTGAGGGTCCCCGAACCCCCTCACCAGCGCCCCCTAGCGGCGGCCCTAGGAAGTGCACCTGTGCGCAGCCAGAATCGGGTGGGCGGGGTCAGGCTCCGGCCAGGGGCGGGGCCTGGGGCTCATCAAGAGCTGCTGGGCCAGGTGCGGACCCTTCCCCTTTGAGTGGTGCTGCCTTGCCGGGGGCTTTTTGCCGCGCAGGCCTGTGTGCCTGCCGTTTTGGAAGAGGCCGCAGTCGCCGCTCGTCCCTGGCTTCCAGGGGGTGCCCTCCCCTGACGGGGACCCCGGCCCTCCGTCTAGGGCGTCTGCGGGCGCACGGCCTCGCCGCTGGGGCCATGAGTGCGAGGGGAGGGTGCAGGCGTGCCCCGGGAGGAAGTTTGGGGCTTCCGCGAAGGGCAAGGGGGCTCCGTTACCCCATGGGGGAGGACAATCCGGTACCCCCATGGGTGCAGGGGTGGCCGCAGCCCGTTGGGGGCTGAGGGTCCCCGAACCCCCTCACCAGCGCCCCCTAGCGGCGGCCCTAGGAAGTGCACCTGTGCGCAGCCAGAGTCGGGTGGGCGGGGTCAGGCTCCGGCCAGGGGCGGGGCCTGGGGCTCATCAAGAGCTGCTGGGCCAGGTGCGGACCCTTCCCCTTTGAGTGGTGCTGCCTTGCCGGGGGCTTTTTGCCGCGCAGGCCTGTGTGCCTGCGGTTTTGGAAGAGGCCGCGGTCGCCGCTCGTCCCTGGCTTCCAGGGGGTGCCCTCCCCTGACGGGCACCCCGGCCCTCCGTCTAAGGGCGTCTGCGGGCGCACGGCCCCGCCGCTGGGGCCGTGAGTGCGAGGGGAGGGTGCAGGCGTGCCCCGGGAGGAAGGTTGGGGCTTTCGCGAAGGGCAAGGGGGCCCCGTTCCCCCATGGGGGAGGACAATCCGGTACCCCCATGGGTGCAAGGGTGGCCCTAGCCCGTTGGGGGCTGAGGGTCCCCGAACCCCCTCACCAGCGCCCCCTAGCGGCGTCCCTAGGAAGTGCACCTGTGCGCAGCCAGAATCGGGTGGGCGGGGTCAGGCTCCGGCCAGGGGCGGGGCCTGGGGCTCATCAAGAGCTCCTGGGCCAGGTGCGGACCCTTCCCCTTTGAGTGGTGCTGCCTTGCCGGGGGCTTTTTGCCGCGCAGGCCTGTGTGCCTGCCGTTTTGGAAGAGGCCGCGGTCGCCGCTTGTCCCTGGCTTCCAGGGGGTGCCCTCCCCAGACGGGGACCCCGGCCCTCCGTCTAGGGCGTCTGCGGGCGCACGGCCTCGCTGCTGGGGCCGTGAGTGCGAGGGGAGGGTGCAGGCGTGCCCCGGGAGGAAGGTTGGGGCTTCCGCGAAGGGGAAGTGGGCCCCGTTCCCCCATGGCGGAGGACAACCCGTACCCCCATGGGTGCAGGGGTGGCCGCAGCCCGTTGGGGGCTGAGGGTCCCCGAACCCCCTCACCAGCGCCCCCTAGCGGCGGCCCTAGGAAGTGCACCTGTGCGCAGCCAGAGTCGGGTGGGCGGTGTCAGGCTCCGGCCAGGGGCGGGGCCTGGGGCTCATCAAGAGCTTCTGGGCCAGGTGCGGACCCTTCCCCTTTGAGTGGTGCTGCCTTGCCCGGGGCTTTTTGCCGCGCAGGCCTGTGTGCCTGCCGTTTTGGAAGAGGCCGCGGTCGCCGCTCGTCCCTGGCTTCCAGGGGGTGCCCTCCCCTGACGGGGACCCCGGCCCTCCGTCTAGGGCGTCTGCGGGCGCACGGCCCCGCCGCTGGGGCTGTGAGTGCGAGAGGAGGTGCAGGCTTCCCCCGGGAGGAAGGTTGGGGCTTTCGCGAAGGGCAAGGGGGCCCCGTTCCCCCATGGGGGAGGACAATCCGGTACCCCCATGGGTGCAAGGGTGGCCCTAGCCCGTTGGGGGCTGAGGGTCCCCGAACCCCCTCACCAGCGCCCCCTAGCGGCGGCCCTAGGAAGTGCACCTGTGCGCAGCCAGAATCGGGTGGGCGGGGTCAGGCTCCGGCCAGGGGCGGGGCCTGGGGCTCATCAAGAGCTGCTGGGCCAGGTGCGGACCCTTCCCCTTTGAGTGGTACTGCCTTGCCGGGGGCTTTTTGCCGCGCAGGCCTGTGTGCCTGCCGTTTTGGAAGAGGCCGCGGTCGCCGCTCGTCCCTGGCTTCCAGGGGGTGCCCTCCCCTGACGGGGACCCCGGCCCTCCGTCTAGGGTGTCTGCGGGCGCACGGACCCGCCGCTGGGGCTGTGAGTGTGAGGGGAGGGTGCAGGCGTGCCCCGGGAGGAAGGTTGGGGCTTTCGCGAAGGGCAAGGGGGCCCCGTTCCCCCATGGGGGAGGACAATCCGGTACCCCCATGGGTGCAAGGGTGGCCCTAGCCCGTTGGGGGCTGAGGGTCCCCGAACCCCCTCACCAGCGCCCCCTAGCGGCGTCCCTAGGAAGTGCACCTGTGCGCAGCCAGAATCGGGTGGGCCGGGCAGGCTCCCGCCAGGGGCGGGGCCTGGGGCTCATCAAGAGCTGCTGGGCCAGGTGCGGACCCTTCCCCATGAGTGCTGATGCCTTGCCGGGGGCTTTTTGCCGCGCAGGCCTGTGTGCCTGCCGTTTTGGAAGAGGCCGCGGTCGCCGCTCGTCCCTGGCTTCCAGGGGGTGCCCTCCCCTGACGGGGACCCCGGCCCTCCGTCTAAGGGCGTCTGCGGGCGCACGGCCCCGCCGCTGGGGCCGTGAGTGCGAGGGGAGGGTGCAGGCGTGCCCCGGGAGGAAGGTTGGGGCTTTCGCGAAGGGCAAGGGGGCCCCGTTCCCCCATGGGGGAGGACAATCCGGTACCCCCATGGGTGCAAGGGTGGCCCTAGCCCGTTGGGGGCTGAGGGTCCCCGAACCCCCTCACCAGCGCCCCCTAGCGGCGGCCCTAGGAAGTGCACCTGTGCGCAGCCAGAGTCGGGTGGGCGGGGTCAGGCTCCGGCCAGGGGCGGGGCCTGGGGCTCATCAAGAGCTCCTGGGCCAGGTGCGGACCCTTCTCCTTTGAGTGGTGCTGCCTTGCCGGGGGCTTTTTGCCGCGCAGGCCTGTGTGCCTGCCGTTTTGGAAGAGGCCGCGGTCGCCGCTCGTCCCTGTCTTCCAGGGGGTGCCCTCCCCTGACGGGGACCCCGGCCCTCCGTCTAGGGCGTCTGCGGGCGCACGGCCCCGCCGCTGGGGCCGTGAGTGCGAGGGGAGGGTGCAGGCGTGCCCCGGGAGGAAGGTTGGGGCTTCCGCGAAGGGGAAGTAGGCCCCGTTCCCCCATGGCGGAGGACAACCCGTACCCCCATGGGTGCAGGGGTGGCCGCAGCCCGTTGGGGGCTGAGGGTACCCGAACCCCCTCACCAGCGCCCCCTAGCGGCGGCCCTAGGAAGTGCACCTGTGCGCAGCCAGAGTCGGGTGGGCGGGGTCAGGCTCCGGCCAGGGGCGGGGCCTGGGGCTCATCAAGAGCTGCTGGGCCAGGTGCGGACCCTTCCCCTTTGAGTGTTGCTGCCTTGCCGGGGGCTTTTTGCCGCGCAGGCCTGTGTGCCTGCCGTTTTGGAAGAGGCCGCGGTCGCCGCTCGTCCCTGGCTTCCAGGGGGTGCCCTCCCCAGACGGGGACCCCGGCCCTCCGTCTAGGGCGTCTGCGGGCGCACGGCCTCGCCGCTGGGGCCGTGAGTGCGAGGGGAGGGTGCAGGCGTGCCCCGGGAGGAAGGTTGGGGCTTCCGCGAAGGGGAAGTGGGCCCCGTTCCCCCATGGCGGAGGACAACCCGTACCCCCATGGGTGCAGGGGTGGCCGCAGCCCGTTGGGGGCTGAGGGTCCCCGAACCCCCTCACCAGCGCCCCCTAGCGGCGGCCCTAGGAAGTGCACCTGTGCGCAGCCAGAGTCGGGTGGGCGGGGTCAGGCTCCGGCCAGGGGCGGGGCCTGGGGCTCATCAAGAGCTTCTGGGCCAGGTGCGGTCCCTTCCCCTTTGAGTGGTGCTGCCTTGCCCGGGGCTTTTTGCCGCGCAGGCCTGTGTGCCTGCCGTTTTGGAAGAGGCCGCGGTCGCCGCTCGTCCCTGGCTTCCAGGGGGTGCCCTCCCCTGACGGGGACCCCGGCCCTCCGTCTAGGGCGTCTGCGGGCGCACGGCCCCGCCGCTGGGGCTGTGAGTGCGAGAGGAGGTGCAGGCTTCCCCCGGGAGTAAGGTTGGGGCTTTCGCGAAGGGCAAGGGGGCCCCGTTCCCCCATGGGGGAGGACAATCCGGTACCCCCATGGGTGCAAGGGTGGCCCTAGCCCGTTGGGGGCTGAGGGTCCCCGAACCCCCTCACCAGCGCCCCCTAGCGGCGGCCCTAGGAAGTGCACCTGTGCGCAGCCAGAATCGGGTGGGCGGGGTCAGGCTCCGGCCAGGGGCGGGGCCTGGGGCTCATCAAGAGCTGCTGGGCCAGGTGCGGACCCTTCCCCTTTGAGTGGTGCTGCCTTGCCGGGGGCTTTTTGCCGCGCAGGCCTGTGTGCCTGCCGTTTTGGTAGAGGCCGCGGTCGCCGCTCGTCCCTGGCTTCCAGGGGGTGCCCTCCCCTGACGGGGACCCCGGCCCTCCGTCTAGGGCGTCTGCGGGCGCACGGCCCCGCCGCTGGGGCTGTGAGTGTGAGGGGAGGGTGCAGGCGTGCCCCGGGAGGAAGGTTGGGGCTTTCGCGAAGGGCAAGGGGGCCCCGTTCCCCCATGGGGGAGGACAATCCGGTACCCCCATGGGTGCAAGGGTGGCCCTAGCCCGTTGGGGGCTGAGGGTCCCCGAACCCCCTCACCAGCGCCCCCTAGCGGCGTCCCTAGGAAGTGCACCTGTGCGCAGCCAGAATCGGGTGGGCCGGGCAGGCTCCGGCCAGGGGCGGGGCCTGGGGCTCATCAAGAGCTGCTGGGCCAGGTGCGGACCCTTCTCCTTTGAGTGGTGCTGCCTTGCCGGGGGCTTTTTGCCGCGCAGGCCTGTGTGCCTGCCGTTTTGGAAGAGGCCGCGGTCGCCGCTCGTCCCTGGCTTCCAGGGGGTGCCCTCCCCTGACGGGGACCCCGGCCCTCCGTCTAGGGCGTCTGCGGGCGCACGGCCCCGCCGCTGGGGCCGTCAGTGCGAGGGGAGGGTGCAGGCGTGCCCCGGGAGGAAGGTTGGGGCTTCCGCGAAGGGGAAGAGGGCCCCGTTCCCCACATGGCGGAGACAATCCCGTACCCCCATGGGTGCAGGGGTGGCCCCAGCCTGGTGGGGGCTGAGTGTCTCCGAACCCCCTCACCAGCGCCCCCTAGCGGCGGCCCTTGGAAGTGCACCTGTGCGCAGCCAGAGTCGGGTGGGCGGGGTCAGGCTCCGCCCAGGGGCGGGGCCTGGGGCTCATCAAGAGCTGCTGGGCCAGGTGCGGACCCTTCCCCTTTGAGTGGTGCTGCCTTGCCGGGGGCTTTTTGCCGCACAGGCCTGTGTGCCTGCCGTTTTGGAAGAGGCCGCGGTCGCCGCTCGTCCCTGGCTTCCAGGGGGTGCCCTCCCCTGACGGGGACCCCGGCCCTCCGTCTAGGGCGTCTGCGGGCGCACGGCCTCGCCGCTGGGGCCGTGAGTGCGAGGGGAGGGTGCAGGCGTGCCCCGGGAGGAAGTTTGGGGCTTCCGCGAAGGGCAAGGGGGCCCCGCTCCCCCATGGGGGAGGACAATCTGGTACCCCCATGGGTGCAGGAGTGGCCCCAGCCCGTTGGGGGCTGAGGGTCCCCGAACCCCCTCACCAGCGCACCCTAGCGGCGGCCCTAGTAAGTGCACCTGTGCGCAGCCAGAGTCGGGTGGGCGGGGTCAGGCTCCGGCCAGGGGCGGGGCCTGGGGCTCATCAAGAGCTGCTGGGCCAGGTGCGGACCCTTCCCCTTTGAGTGGTGCTGCCTTGCCGGGGGCTTTTTGCCGCGCAGGCCTGTGTGCCTGCCGTTTTGGAAGAGGCCGCGGTCGCCGCTCGTCCCTGGCTTCCAGGGGGTGCCCTCCCCTGACGGGGACCCCGGCCCTCCGTCTAGGGCGTCTGCTGGCGCACGGCCCCGCCGCTGGGGCTGTGAGTGCGAGGGGAGGGTGCAGGCGTGCCCCGGGAGGAAGGTTGGGGCTTCCGCGTAGGGGAAGGGGGCCCCGTTCCCCACATGGTGGAGACAATCCCCTACCCCCATGGGTGCAAGGGTGGCCCTAGCCCGTTGGGGGCAGAGGGTCCCCGAACCCCCTCACCAGCGCCCCCTAGAGGCGTCCCTAGGAAGTGCACCTGTGCGCAGCCAGAATCGGGTGGGCGGGGTCAGGCTCCGGCCAGGGGCGGGGCCTGGGGCTCATCAAGAGCTGCTGGGCCAGGTGCGGACCCTTCCCCTTTGAGTGGTGCTGCCTTGCCGGGGGCTATTTGACGCGCAGGCCTGTGTGCCTGCCGTTTTGGAAGAGGCCGCGGTCGCCGCTCGTCCCTGGCTTCCAGGGGTTGCCCTCCCCAGACGGGGACCCCGGCCCTCCGTCTAGGGCGTCTGCGGGCGCACGGCCTCGCCGCTGGGTCGTGAGTGCGAGGGGAGGGTGCAGGCGTGCCCCGGGAGGAAGGTTGGGGCTTCCGCGAAGGGGAAGGGGGCCCCGTTCCCCCATGGCGGAGGACAACCCGTACCCCCATGGGTGCAGGGGTGGCCGCAGCCCGTTGGGGGCTGAGGGTCCCCGAACCCCCTCACCAGCGCCCCCTAGCGGCGGCCCTAGGAAGTGCACCTGTGCGCAGCCAGAGTCGGGTGGGCGGGGTCAGGCTCCGGCCAGGGGCGGGGCCTGGGGCTCATCAAGAGCTGCTGGGCCAGGTGCGGACCCTTCCCCTTTGAGTGTTGCTGCCTTGCCCGGGGCTTTTTGCCGCGCAGGCCTGTGTGCCTGCCGTTTTGGAAGAGGCCGCGGTCGCCGCTCGTCCCTGGCTTCCAGGGGGTGCCCTCCCCTGACGGGGACCCCGGCCCTCCGTCTAGGGCGTCTGCGGGCGCACGGCCCCGCCGCTGGGGCTGTGAGTGCGAGAGGAGGTGCAGGCTTCCCCCGGGAGGAAGGTTGGGGCTTCCGCGAAGGGCAAGGTGGCCCCGTTCCCCCATGGGGGAGGACAATCCGGTACCCCCATGGGTGCAAGGGTGGCCCTAGCCCGTTGGGGGCTGAGGGTCCCCGAACCCCCTCACCAGCGCCCCCTAGCGGCGTCCCTAGGAAGTGCACCTGTGCGCAGCCAGAATCGGGTGGGCGGGGTCAGGCTCCGGCCAGGGGCGGGGCCTGGGGCTCATCAAGAGCTGCTGGGCCAGGTGCGGACCCTTCCCCTTTGAGTGGTGCTGCCTTGCCGGGGGCTTTTTGCCGCGCAGGCCTGTGTGCCTGCCGTTTTGGAAGAGGCCGCGGTCGCCGCTCGTCCCTGGCTTCCAGGGGGTGCCCTCCCCTGACGGGGACCCCGGCCCTCCGTCTAGGGCGTCTGCGGGCGCACGGCCCCGCCGCTGGGGCTGTGAGTGCGAGAGGAGGTGCAGGCTTCCCCCGGGAGGAAGGTTGGGGCTTTCGCGAAGGGCAAGGGGGCCCCGTTCGCCCATGGGGGAGGACAATCCGGTACCCCCATGGGTGCAAGGGTGGCCCTAGCACGTTGGGGGCTGAGGGTCCCCGAACCCCCTCACCAGCGCCCCCTAGCGGCGGCCCTAGGAAGTGCACCTGTGCGCAGCCAGAATCGGGTGGGCGGGGTCAGGCTCCGGCCAGGGGCGGGGCCTGGGGCTCATCAAGAGCTGCTGGGCCAGGTGCGGACCCTTCCCCTTTGAGTGTTGCTGCCTTGCCGGGGGCTTTTTGCCGCGCAGGCCTGTGTGCCTGCCGTTTTGGAAGAGGCCGCGGTCGCCGCTCGTCCCTGGCTTCCAGGGGGTGCCCTCCCCTGACGGGGACCCCGGCCCTCCGTCTAGGGCGTCTGCGGCGCACGACCCCGCCGCTAGGGCTGTGAGTGCGAGGGGAGGGTGCAGGCGTGCCCCGGGAGGAAGGTTGGGGCTTTCGCGAAGGGCAAGGGGGCCCCGTTCCCCCATGGGGGAGGACAATCCGGTACCCCCATGGGTGCAAGGGTGGCCCTAGCCCGTTGGGGGCTGAGGGTCCCCGAACCCCCTCACCAGCGCCCCCTAGCGGCGGCCCTAGGAAGTGCACCTGTGCGCAGCCAGAATCGGGTGGGCGGGGTGAGGCTCCGGCCAGGGGCGGGGCCTGGGGCTCATCAAGAGCTGCTGGGCCAGGTGCGGACCCTTCCCCTTTGAGTGGTGCTGCCTTGCCGGGGGCTTTTTGCCGCGCAGGCCTGTGTGCCTGCCGTTTTGGAAGAGGCCGCGGTCGCCGCTCGTCCCTGGCTTCCAGGGGGTGCCCTCCCCTGACGGGGACCCCGGCCCTCCGTCTAGGGCGTCTGCGGGCGCACGGCCCCGACTCTGGGACCGTGAGTGCGAGGGGAGGGTGCAGGCGTGCCCCGGGAGTAAGGTTGGGGCTTCCGCGAAGGGGAAGAGGGCCCCGTTCCCCACATGGCGGAGACAATCCCGTACACCCATGGGTGCAGGGGTGGCCCCAGCCCGGTGGGGGCTGAGTGTCCCCGAACCCCCTCACCAGCGCCCCCTAGCGGCGGCCCTTGGAAGTGCACCTGTGCGCAGCCAGAGTCGGGTGGGCGGGTTCAGGCTCCGGCCATGGGCGGGGCCTGGGGCTCATCAAGAGCTGCTGGGCCAGGTGCGGACCCTTCCCCTTTGAGTGGTGCTACTTTGTCGGGGGCTTTTTGCCGCGCAGGCCTGTGTGCCTGCCGTTTTGGAAGAGGCCGCGGTCGCCGCTCGTCCCTGGCTTCCAGGGGGTGCCCTCCCCTGACGGGGACCCCGGCCCTCCGTCTAGGGCGTCTGCGGGCGCACGGCCTCGCCGCTGGGGCCGTGAGTGCGAGGGGAGGGTGCAGGCGTGCCCCGGGAGGAAGTTTGGGGCTTCCGCGAAGGGCAAGGGGGACCGTTCCCCCATGGGGGAGGACAATCCGGTACCCCCATGGGTGCAGGGGTGGCCCCAGCCCGGTGGGGGCTGAGGGTCCCCGAACCCCCTCACCAGCGCCCCCTAGCGGCGGCCGTAGGAAGTGCAACTGTGCGCAGCCAGAGTCGGGTGGGCGGGGTCAGGCTCCGGCCAGGGGCGGGGCCTGGGGCTCATCAAGAGCTGCTGGGCCAGGTGCGGACCCTTCCCCTTTGAGTGGTGCTGCCTTGCCGGGGGCTTTTTGCCGCGCAGGCCTGTGTGCCTGCCGTTTTGGAAGAGGCCGCGGTCGCCGCTCGTCCCTGGCTTCCAGGGGGTGCCCTCCCCTGACGGGGACCCCGGCCCTCCGTCTAGGGCGTCTGCGGGCGCACGGCCCCGCCGCTGGGGCTGTGAGTGCGAGAGGAGGTGCAGGCTTCCCCCGGGAGGAAGGTTGGGGCTTCCGCGAAGGGCAAGGTGGCCCCGTTCCCCCATGGGGGAGGACAATCCGGTACCCCCATGGGTGCAAGGGTGGCCCTAGCCCGTTGGGGGCTGAGGGTCCCCGAACCCCCTCACCAGCGCCCCCTAGAGGCGTCCCTAGGAAGTGCACCTGTGCGCAGCCAGAATCGGGTGGGCGGGGTCAGGCTCCGGCCAGGGGCGGGGCCAGGGGCTCATCAAGAGCTGCTGGGCCAGGTGCGGACCCTTCCCCTTTGAGTGGTGCTGCCTTGCCGGGGGCTTTTTGCCGCGCAGGCCTGTGTGCCTGCCGTTTTGGAAGAGGCCGCGGTCGCCGCTCGTCCCTGGCTTCCAGGGGGTGCCCTCCCCTGACGGGGACCCCGGCCCTCCGTCTAGGGCGTCTGCGGGCGCACGGCCCCGCCGCTGGGGCTGTGAGTGCGAGAGGAGGTGCAGGCTTCCCCCGGGAGGAAGGTTGGGGCTTTCGCGAAGGGCAAGGGGGCCCCGTTCCCCCATGGGGGAGGACAATCCGGTACCCCCATGGGTGCAAGGGTGGCCCTAGCACGTTGGGGGCTGAGGGTCCCCGAACCCCCTCACCAGCGCCCCCTAGCGGCGGCCCTAGGAATTGCACCTGTGCGCAGCCAGAATCGGGTGGGCGGGGTCAGGCTCCGGCCAGGGGCGGGGCCTGGGGCTCATCAAGAGCTGCTGGGCCAGGTGCGGACCCTTCCCCTTTGAGTGTTGCTGCCTTGCCGGGGGCTTTTTGCCGCGCAGGCCTGTGTGCCTGCCGTTTTGGAAGAGGCCGCGGTCGCCGCTCGTCCCTGGCTTCCAGGGGGTGCCCTCCCCTGACGGGGACCCCGGCCCTCCGTCTAGGGCGTCTGCGGCGCACGACCCCGCCGCTAGGGCTGTGAGTGCGAGGGGAGGGTGCAGGCGTGCCCCGGGAGGAAGGTTGGGGCTTTCGCGAAGGGCAAGGGGGCCCCGTTCCCCCATGGGGGAGGACAATCCGGTACCCCCATGGGTGCAAGGGTGGCCCTAGCCCGTTGGGGGCTGAGGGTCCCCGAACCCCCTCACCAG